>NC_044920.1:4465563-4468742 GCF_003576645.1 Ipomoea triloba | reverse complement strand
CCACAGGGACACAGGGTTCAGAGCTCGAAGGTAGCTCCATGTCAGGTGCTTCCCGGTTTCCACCTGAGGGATGAATCACTTCTTGCTCCTCACCTCTCGAACCTGGAGCCTCAGCTTCAGCGACTGTGGAGATAGGGTTAGCCAGAGGGGGTTCTTCGGTATTGGATGCTTCCCTGTTTTCATCCAATAGAGGTTCCCCCTTAGCATCACCTCTCGAATCAGTGCTGGGAACTGTGTCATCTGCTGGTGAGGTTGGAGACGTAGTGTCGACAGGTGCTTCCTGGTTTCCACCTTCGATGTTATCATCAGTATTCCTCGAACCAGCAGGACTTGGGGCATTCTGCTCAAGTTGCTCTTCGGTCTGCTCCGATGAGTTTGGGATGATGATTATTTCAGGAGCAGTAGTAAATCCTGGCAGTGTGAGCAACGGAACTTCACCCTCTCGAATTATCTGTGCTTCATCTGTAGTGTTCGAGGGTGTGGACGCGGGTGGTGGCAAAAGTAGAACGGTGTTGGGTGCAACTTGAAGTGCTTCAGAGGTCTCGGATTCACCTCTCGAAGCTTCTACCTGTTCGTCCAGAGCAGAGTTGCTGACTTGGGACAGTGGGATTGCGGCTGTTGCGATATCATCGTGAGCAACCCCAGAGGTCTCTCCCGGACCTCTCGTGAACTCAACGTTCTGTCCCAAGGAGATGGCAGTGGCGAGCCTGATATCTTCTCGAAATTGTGCATCAAGTTCTGGATCCTCCTCAGGCTCAACCTCGGTTTCTTCAGCTATTCCTTTGCCCTTATCAGTTCTTCCACTGTTCAGTTTAGCCACTCTTGTTTCGTGGGCAAGGTCTAGGAGATGATGAGCTGGGATCTCGGAGATGCCCAACCACTGGAGTGCAAACTGCTCTTCTGCCTCCATTTCGGCTGCTTGACTCATCAATTGAGTGAAAGAACTGGTTCTCCAGCTGATCCACCTGATCACCCTGGAGAAGTCATCAAGAGTGGGTGCTTCCATTGCCAACTGAGTGGAAACTTCTTCATATAAGTCATCCCGCCCATCAGAGATGATTTCAGTGGCAGAGATTGCTTCGTCTATCTGAGCCGTGATCTCTCGACTATGCTCCAAGAGATCATCTCCCATCCTGACTGTGTAGTCTGTCTCTCGAACCATCTCACGTGGTTCTTCTGCATCCCCTTGTACTGGATCACTGATCCCAGTACCTTCAACCTCTCGAGCCATCTCTCGAGATAAACCAACAGAGTCACCAGTACCCTCAGCAGTAATATCATCATTAACACACAAATCTCTTGACAGGGACCTGGTAGGGGGCACTCTCTCAACCTCAGTGGCCAGTGTAGCCTGAGGTTCCCCCTGGGCTTGTGCCCTGTCCTCGAAGGGTACTTGTATAACTGACGGTTCCACCTCTTGAACCCGGGTGACAGCAACAGTTTTGGCTTTCCTAGCCCTCTTTGGCAGATGAACCCTTTGTATCAGTACATCGAGAGGTTCATCATCAGAATTCTTTTCCTCGGTTTGGGCTTTCCTTTTGCCCCTTCCTTTTGGCTGTGAGGGAGAAGGTGCAGCCTTAACACCTTTAGTTTTGGGGACTAGAGATTTCGTCCTACCCATATAGGTATTTCGATGAATCTCTTTTCCCTCCCTCAGTTCGAAGCCCTTCAAGCTTAAGAGAAATTGCACAACAAAGCCGAAACCAACCTTTTTACTGATCGACAAGTTGGCGTTGGAGACTGAGCGCATCACTTGCTGTTGAAGGAAGTTGAAGATAATATGTGCCCAGTCCAGCTTGTTGTTGTTCCAAATGGCATGGAGGATTTTGAGGAGGTCTAGACTAACCTCGTCAGTTCCGGACACCTTGCCGAGCACAAACTNGAGAAATTGCACAACAAAGCCGAAACCAACCTTTTTACTGATCGACAGGTTGGCGTTGGAGACTGAGCGCATCACTTGCTGTTGGAGGAAGTTGAAGATAATATGTGCCCAGTCCAGCTTGTTGTTGTTCCAAATGGCATGGAGGATTTTGAGGAGGTCTAGACTAACCTCGTCAGTTCCGGACACCTTGCCGAGCACAAACTTCATGATTAGGTCGGCAGCGAGAGCAAACCTCTCCTTTAGGTGGTACTTGCGGAGGGCAGAGGATGCTCTGGGTGGTGCAGTCGCTAGTCGGATTTTCTCCCAGAAGGCTTGCTTGTCCAAATCGTAATCCGATAGATGCTTGACTGCTTCCTCCGGTGACGCGAAATCAAATGCCGCTCTGAGGTCACCTACAGATGTTGTGATGGGAAAATCATTAAAGCGGCTTTCGATTTTACCCTTCGTGACCTTGGCATTTGCGAACCATTCTGTGAAGTCGAGGGGGTGAACGGTCCCGTAGTCGTGCGTCATGTATTTCATCAGTCCTGCTTTCTCAACCTTCTTCAGGACTTTTTCCGCCATTTTTGGAGTAGGGGAGTTGGTGATGAAGCCATTTCTGTCAAGGATCCCCCCCGCCTTGACTTGTTTGATCTGAGAGCGAATGTGTAGCAACTCCCTCTGATATGCGTCGGAAGATGAGGTTGATGTAGAGGATTCGTACGCCATTGATGAAGGTTAGATGTTTTGGAGGGAATGTGTACTGCGTTTAGTATTTGGGGATTTTGGGTAAACGGTTTTAGCTTGAATCCGGGTAAAGAAGAAGGATTTGGCTTTTATATCGTGTGGATTCGGGTTGGATATATGGGTAGGGTTGAGAGCTTGACCCAAGGAAGGATACCGGTTTCCTTTAAGGAAGTAAAAGGTCAGAAATACCCCTAGTAACGGTCAGCGTATATGAAAAATACGGGTATTTTTGGTAAATTAACAGAGCGGTTTTAGGTCCAGGATAGTGGGTTAATAAAGAAAAGTAACTATATGATCATGCTCCCACTAATCAAGATAACTCCCTTAAGTGCGGAAAACCGCCAGTAACCGATGACCACGTGGCTAGCATTAATATCCAAAGTTAGCCGTTTCCTTCATGTATTCGTTGAACTTATCGGATTCACCTCTCGAAGGTGAAATGTCTTCCACATGAGTTTAAGGATCTTCCCCCTGAGTGATTGATCCCTAAACCTCCTTATTCCTCCGTCTTGATCTGGTTAAGGATCTCCCCCCTGAGTGATTAATCCCTAACCCTCCTTATTCCTCCGTT
>NC_044920.1:4461180-4464429 GCF_003576645.1 Ipomoea triloba | reverse complement strand
ACGTCCTTCAAGAAACCCGGAGGTTGTTCAACGTACACCTCTTCTTCGAGAAGTCCGTTCAGAAAAGCGCTCTTGACATCCATTTGATATACCTTAAAGTCTTTGAAGGCGGCATATGCGAGAAAGATGCGTATGGCTTCGAGACGTGCCACTGGAGCGAAGGTTTCATCAAAATCTATTCCTTCCTCCTGACAGTAGCCTTTGGCAACAAGTCTGGCCTTGTTCCTAACAATAATTCCATCCTCATTCATCTTGTTTCTGAAAACCCACTTTGTACCAATGACATTCTGATGATGAGGTCTCGGAACTAGTTCCCAAACATCGTTCCGTTCAAACTGATGAAGTTCCTCTTGCATGGCTTGCACCCAATCTGGATCACATAGAGCCTCTTCGATCACCTTAGGCTCTATTTGCGATAGAAAGCAAGCAAACATGCTTTCTCTGTATGCTGATCTAGTTTGAACTCTGTCACGTACATCTCCAATCACTTGATCAGCAGGGTGACTCTTCAACCATCTTAGGTTGGGTTGTGGCTCCTCAGTTGATGCTTCCGTTGAAGGTTGAGATGTGGGTTGAACATCTATGATCTGGATTTGACCAACTGAGTCAGGAGCTTTCTTCTTGGTAGACGCTTCATCATCTGATTCTGACTGGAGTTCCGCTACGTCTCGAACTATAGACTGCTTGTCTTCGAGAGGTAAGTTTGATCTCTCGATAGACTCTGGCTGATCTTCCTCAGCTGCTTCCGTTGTCTTTGATGGTTGATCTGTCGATGCCCTTTCATCAAAGGTAACATGTATGGCCTCTTCAACCACTAAACTCCGCTTGTTGAAGACTCTGAATGCTTTGCTTGTTGATGAGTATCCTAGAAATACTCCATCATCTGCCTTTTCTTCAAAAGTTCTTCGTTGAGCCTTCCCATTGTTGTGGATATAGCATTTGCACCCGAATGTGAGGAAGTGGCTTACATTCGGTTTTCTTGCATTCCACAACTCATATGGAGTCTTTCCAACTCCTTTCACGATCAAGGACCGATGTTGGGTATAGCACGCTGTGTTGATTGCTTCTGCCCAAAATCCTTGTGATATGTTGGCTTGTGAGAGCATGGTCCTTGCGGCTTCTTTGAGAGTTCTATTCCTTCTTTCAGCAACCCCGTTCTGTTGAGGCGTTCGAGCAGCTGACAGTTGATGATGAATCCCGTTCTCGTTGCAGTAGCTCTCGATTACTTGATTTATGAACTCTCCACCTTGATCTGACCGGATCTTTAGTATCGAGACATCCTTTTCAACTTGAACTTGCTTCAAGAGATTTGGCAGGACAATTTTGTCTCACTTTTCTTGGTTAAGAACACGGTCCATGTGAGTCTTGTGTAGTCATCTACTACCACAAGAGTGTACTTCTTTCCCTTTATGCTGGGTGGATCCACTGGGCCAAATAAGTCCATGTGAAGAAGACTTAATGGTCTGGTGGATGATGTCTCGGCTTTGCTCTTAAAGGAGGATTTGATCTGTTTGCACCGTTGACATGCCTCACAAATTTTATCCTTTCGAAACGTCACTTTGGGCAGTCCTTCCACTAAGTTCCTCTTAGTAAGCTTGTTGATAGTCTTGAAGTTCAGATGACTAAGCTTACTATGCCACTCCCAGCATAAATCTTCCTTGCTCCTTGCTAGCATACATAGGGATGGTTTTGCAGACTTCCAATCTACTATGTACATGTTTCCTTTCCTTGCTGCTTCCAAGACGACTTCGAGAGATTCCTCGTTCATAATCTGACATTTGCTTTTGGTGAAGACAACCTTGTAGCCTTTGTCACAGAACTGGCTTGTACTAAGGAGATTGAACTTGAGCCCTTCAACGTAGGATACTCCCTTAATAACCAGCTCATTCTTTTGAATTTCACCAACAGCTTTTGTGCGTCCCTTCTTCTCGTTGTCGCCAAATGTCACCAAGGGACCTTCGATAGGTTGGATGTTCTCTAGCAGTGTTAGATTTCCCGTCATATGTCTCGAACATCCACTGTCAATGAACCATATGTCCCTGGTGTCCTGCAAGGCANATTCCTCGTTCATAATCTGACATTTGCTTTTGGTGAAGACAACCTTGTAGCCTTTGTCACAGAACTGGCTTGTACTAAGGAGATTGAACTTGAGCCCTTCAACGTAGGATACTCCCTTAATAACCAGCTCATTCTTTTGAATTTCACCAACAGCTTTTGTGCGTCCCTTCTTCTCGTTGTCGCCAAATGTCACCAAGGGACCTTCGATAGGTTGGATGTTCTCTAGCAGTGTTAGATTTCCCGTCATATGTCTCGAACATCCACTGTCAATGAACCACATGTCCCTGGTGTCCTGCAAGGCAATTAAGCAAGTTTAGGTACCCAAACTTTGGGTCCTGGTGGGTTAGTGAGTTTAGGCATCCATTTATACCTTGTGCCCATTATTCCAGGCCTAGGCGCAATGTAGCCATTGTACGTTTGATAATCATAAGGAATATTAGCAAAAGTTTTAGGCCTCTTTGGTGCATAAATCAACTTATGTAGAGACTTTTCGACCGGCTTATGCACCATGCCTTTCATACGTAGAGACTTTTCGACCGGCTTATGCACCATGCCTTTCATACGCTGTGACTTTTCGACCGGCTTATGCACCATGCCTTTCATACGCTGTTTGGTCATGTGAAATAGCTGAAAGTGAGGTTTCTTCCAGACATTGTGATTCGATGTCCAATCCTCACTAGATGGATAGAGTCTGCCTTTCTCCATCCGCCAATCCTCACTAGATGGATAGAGTCTGCCTTTCTCCATCCGTCAATCCTCACTAGATGGATAGAGTCTGCCTTTCTCCATCCGTGAGTTCCTAACTATGTGGATCTCAGACCTTCCATATTTGCCTTGAGGCGCATTATGTGGAATGTAGCTCTTTTTGTACTTGGAATGGCCTTGCGAGAGATAGCGAGGTGATCTCTCGTTATTGTTTACCCGGCCATTCTTCGTAGCTTTCCTATACTTTCCATTGCTGGTGTATAGGGACGGTTTATGAATAGCTACTCTGGTCTTTTCTGTTGGTCCTTTATGACCTTTATTTGGTTTGGGTTGAGATCCTCCATTTCTTGAAGTTCCCAAACCATTGGTCTGTTTATTTCTCGAGAGATGGTCTTGATGGAACCCTAGACCGGTTCTATCACTTGTAGGTCTGTGATCATCCACCATTTTCTCCATAGCTTTGGAGGAATTAGTGTATGATGCTAT
>NC_044920.1:4445523-4460739 GCF_003576645.1 Ipomoea triloba | reverse complement strand
CTTGCTTACCTTAGGGTAAGGACAGTCAGCCTTGAAGTGCCCCGGTCTCCTGCAGTTGTAGCATAGACCTTGATCTTCTTCCTCCATTCCTCTGGATGTGTATTTTTCATTTTTCCTTCTTGAGGAGGAAGGTGAACTTGTATTGCTTTCCGGTGTCTTCTTCATGAACTTCCTGAATTTTCTTATGAAGAAAGCAAACTGTTCGTCAGATAAAAAATCAGTGGGATTAGAATCTGACCTTGAGGAGGTGGTTGGTTGGTCCGCAATCAGTGCCACATTCCGTCTGTCCACCACGTCCTCATCTCTTGGAAACATCTCAAATTCGAAGGCTTTGAGATCTCTGAATAGTTGGTCGGTTGTGGTGTTCTTCAAATCCCTGTGATCACGCATTGTGATCACCTTCATTTCCCACTCCTTGGTAAGGCCTCGTAAGACCTTCAGGTTTAGCTCCTTTTGTGGAATCTCCTTCTCGAGATCANTGTTGAGGCGTTCGAGCAGCTGACAGTTGATGATGAATCCCGTTCTCGTTGCAGTAGCTCTCGATTACTTGATTTATGAACTCTCCACCTTGATCTGACCGGATCTTTAGTATCGAGACATCCTTTTCAACTTGAACTTGCTTCAAGAGATTTGGCAGGACAATTTTGTCTCACTTTTCTTGGTTAAGAACACGGTCCATGTGAGATCTTGTGTANTCCTTGGCAATGTTGTCCAAGTTGTTTCTCTTCCTATCATCACTTGTCCATTCTTCCCTAGGTTTGGGGACATACTTTGGTGTATCTCTGGTTTGCTCGGCAGTCGTGTTTATCATCATGATCTTGACTGGTCCAGATGTTATTACTTCGGCCATCTCATCATGGAGGGCTGATAGATACGCAAGCATGCGTGTTTTCCAGTCATCGAATCTGCTAAGATCAAAGAGAAGATGTCTCGACAACATGCTATCCATTTTAAAAAAATTTTTTTTTTTTTTTTCGTGCTTTGAAAATATTTTCTAAAGACTTTTCAAAGAAGGATCTCTAGGCAATATAAACAAAGGTTTATATCGATCAGAGAACTTGCTCTGATACCAATTATTGGTCCAAAGGGGATGGGGTACAAGTCTAGAGGGGGGGTGAATAGACTTGTATAAGATTTTGCAAATCTTTTCAACCTCTCGTGTGTATTGAACTTAGGATGTTTAGGTTCGATACCTCACGAGGTGAAGACAAAGTTTTATGCGCAGCGGAAATGTTATCCCCTTTTAGTTAGCACGAGTTTGAGTTAGTTCGAGAAGTGTGTTTATATGCAGTGCAATCGAGAGGTTAGCGAGAGATAAAAACAGTAAGTAAATGCAAGAGAGATTTTTAAGTGGTTCGGCCAACCCGCCTACGTCCACTCTTCTTCCAGAAACTCCCTGGAAGGATTGCACTAAAAACTTCCCTTTTTAGTACAATATCGAGCGCTTGAGCTTTGATCACGAAGCCCGCCTCAAGCCTCAGGTTTTTCGCCCCGCTTCTTGTTACTCCACCTCTCGAGCACTTGACCTCTGATCACCAAGCCCGCGTCAAGCCTCAGGTTTCTTTCACTCGGACAGCTGCCAGGTTACTCCACCTCTCTTGCTTAATCCAAAGCAAGGTGTTTTTGGTTGTCACAGTTGAATGTAACAGGCTCCAATCTGACCACAAGCTATCGTTGAATCAACTTCGATGTAGAGCAGCTTCGGTCACCTTCTGGATGTATAACAGTTTAAGCTTTGTAACTCTCTTGAAACACTAAGATGTGTTTTTCTCGCTGTTTTGAATATCAGGATGATATTCCAAGTTGAGCACTTGCACTTGAACGTTTTAGACAGACACTTCTTAAGAATTTCGAACCTCTTTTCTTTTTAACTCCTTTTTCTCTCTTTTCCCTTTTTTTCTTCCCCTTTCTTTTTCTTCTGTGTCTTTACGTCCTTATATATGAGAGTAGAGGAATAATTCCGTTGGAGGGAAAATTATTCCGTTTGAAATTTGTTTCCCATGCTGATCATGGGTCTTGCGTATTTTCAGCATATTTCATGGAGTGGTGATCTTGTAACTTGAACCTCTTTGTCTTGTAGTGAATATTCCATAGTTCACTTTTCTTGAGTCCATGCTTCAATTTTGTCTTTTGGTAAAAGTTACTCTTTTTATATTCCCATTATTCCTTGATTGTAGGGAATCAGACCACTTCAGCATTGGTGCACCTTTTGACCGTTTGTGGTGGAAATCTGATGTGTCATCCATTTCCGCCCATTTTGAAATTTTCACGTTCGGCACCTCTTCATTATTCCATCTCCATGATATTCTTCTTCTCCAAACTTTAAGTATGACCGTCATTCAGCTTTGTTGGAGAATTGTTAGTGTATCGAGACCAAGGTTGATATCTTGATCGCTTGATGTCTCGAACTCAAATATCGAGAGGTCTATCTCTCGAACTCTGTTTATGTCTCGAACTGGATAACTGTATCGAGAGGTCCTACCTCTCGAACTCTGCTTATGTCTCGAGACTTAGTTGATGTCTCGCAGACCCTTATTCCTCCAGTGTTGTCCCATGCCTTCTTCTGATCTGTCTATATGATTACAATACACGAGACTTCTAAGATGTTCAAACAAATTTACCTCAAGCTTAAATATTTTCCGAGTTGAGCTCAAAGTTACTCGGTTGTATTTTCGCTCTTGGTTTACTTGTCGAACTTACAGCGTTTTGCCTATGCGTCGAGACTCGGGGATTTCTACTTAACAGTTGGTATCATCAAAACCTATTACATGATGTTCCTAACAACATTTAGTATGTCTTTTCATCTTGATTATATTACTAACATTAGTGTGTGTGTAATATATATATATACACCCTTTTATATAATTAATGTAATAGTAATTGAATTTTGGTTTACAATGTAAACTGTAAATCAAAATTCAATATATAATTATATTGAAGTTTATAAACCAATTATCTAATTATATAATTATATTAGTTTTCAATCTATAAATTAATACAGTAATTATGATATACGGAGTATAAACTGTAAACTAACACTATAATTATAATATATAGCAAACTGTAAACTAATACACTAATTAATATATATATATATATATATATATATATATATATATATATATAATCAAGTTAAAAACATTAGTAAATTATATAAATGATTTGTTATTAAGTTATGGATTAACACTTATTTATTAGTTATTATTGTGTTTAAAACATTACAAATACATTACTATATGTTTAAATTATCCAAATTATTTTAGTATACACTTACTACATTTTTATATTAATTTTTATTTAAATTTAAAATTTTTAAAATTTGGCGGGCCCGCCGAGCCCGAGAGCTTAAGCGGGGCGGGGCGGGTTGCCCCTACTTAGGCCCGCTTTTTGGCAGGCTTTTTAGCCCGCCCCGCCACAAAGGCGGGCTTTGGCGGGCTCTGGCGGGGCGGAGCCCGCTAGCCCGCATTGACAGCTCTAATTCCGAGCTCACTTGCTACTCTCAGGTTGTGAAGAGCTTTGAATGGCTAACAACAATGGACTAAGAGTTCAATGTCATACTACAGAATAACACTTTAAAACTAGTTCCACCCGATCAGGATATAAATGTGATAGGATGCAAGTGGGTGTTTTGAGTCAAGAGAAAGACTGATGGATCAATTGAATGATACAAGGCTCGACTTGTTGCTAAAGGGTTCAATCAAGTTGAAGGAGAAGATTACTTTGACACTTTCAGTCTAGTGGTCAAGCCAATTATAGTAAGACTTCTCTTATCTCTTGCCATAATAAAAAAAAAATGGTCAATCCACCAATTTGTTGTTCACAATGCCTTCCTAAATGGCTCCCTAAGTGAGAATGTTTTTATGAAACAACCACTAGGGTACATAGACAAAAATTTTCCTAGTCTTGTTTGCAAACTACAAAAATCACTTTATGACTTGAAGTAAGCACCTCGTGTGTGGTTCAAGTGTCTTCATGATTACTTACTTTCAATCATCGCCTTTAAGGCTTCAAAAACTGATGTGTCTTTGTTTATCCATTCAGATGCTAACACACATATTTATTTACTGGTTTATGTTGATGATATACTAATAATGGGCAGCGACAATGGTTTCTTGACTTCTATTACAAACAACTTAGCTTATGTCTTCAAAATAAGAGGTATGAAACCACCAAGCTTCTTTCTCAGAATAGAGATAATTAGCAGTAAGGGGGCGATGATATTGTCTCAAAAAAGGTATATGATTGAAATACTCAAAAGGTCGAGAATGGAACACTGAAAACCAATCTCAACTCCAATTCCAGTTAACAGTATGCTAAGTGCAACAAACACAAGTCAACCATATGAAAATCCTACACTACTCACTATAAGAAATCTTTCATTTCCAGACGAAAGTTTTAGCGACGCTCTAGATAACGTCGCTAAATATAATAATTTGTGACGTTATATTAAATAACGTCACTATATATTGTGTTAGAGACAATAAAACTTTTTGTAACATTTGCTGACGAAATATAATTTTTTTGTCAGTAAAGATATAGAATCAATGACGTTTTATAATAAACGTCCCTAAATGTTTTATTTTAAAAAATCAACTTTAACATTAAACGTCAGGAAAAGAGAAATATTTTGCGGGAAGCTTTTTATCATTTGGCGCCTTTAAGAAACAATCCTTTAGAAATAATAAAAAAATTGTCTAAAAATCTTCAATCAGGATAATCCTCAACTTCACCTTTCTACACTACCATAGCAGCAACAGTAGAATCTTCATCAGCACCGATAGCCATTTCCAATGCGACAAGATTTTGGTCATTTCCGCAGAGGCACTGCACAATAGAAGGAAGAGAGATGACTAAGCCAGTGGTTCACTAATTTCTTCCACAAGAAGCCTAAGAACTTGCATCTCTGATATGGTTTTCCCCTCATCTCACAACACTATTTTTCTCTGCTTTTAATTTCACTATTTTTCCCTCATATCACTATTTCCCCTCATCTCATCAATATTTTCTCTGCAAAACCCCAGTGAAAGTCTTCCAAGGACCCAAGCTTACAAGAAAAGATTCATGTTCAGGTAAATACAAACCCTAATCAACTAATCTCCACCCAAGCATCCATGTATAAACTCTATTTTTTGTACCATTTGGGTGATTTTTTGCTCTCATTAGTTGGAATAGGATAGCTTTCCCTGTAGTTTAAAAAAAAAAACTTTGTTGTGATTTATTTTTTATTATATATATTTAAATTTATTATTATTATTCATACGTAGGTGAGGGGTTTAGAAATTTAAGAGTTCCCTTGAATTAGAGCTTTAAGTTAGCTTTCTAGAAATAAACATATTAATATAGTGTATTGATGCATCTTGTCGTTTTCGCTATGTAGCAAATTTGGGGGTGGGATTTGGATTTTTGCAAGTGATTTTAAAGTGAGGATGGATGTTGATTTTGATGTGAGGTTAGGGGATAATGTTGTAAGGATTAGCTGCTACAATTTTGGGGTGGCGGTAGGATACAACTAGCTGCAACCTCTGCATATATGCAGCAAGCTTGAGTGTGGATTGGTTGTTGATTTTGATTGATGATGGATATTGAGGTGTTGTGTTTGGGTTTGATGTTGGGTTTTGATGATGGCTTCGGCTTATTAAGGGGGAATGTTGTGATAGATATGAGTGTTGGTTTTGGCATATTTTGCAGATGGCTTGAGGTGTAGCATTAGATTGGTTGTTTATGTTGTGTGTTGGTTTGATTGTGAGGTTGGATGTAATTTACAGTAGCTTACAGTAACTTAAGGATTTGTAGATGAATTGCTGTTGAATATTGTTTGGCACCCAATAGCAGTTCTGGTTCTGGTGCCCTGCAAGCAAATGAACTCTTCAATGTCTAATATCCATTAGTTTAGCAGAACCTCACACAACATCATAGCTTATTTTTTAAAAATATATAAGTAATACTCCCCAGGAATATGCATGCACACATAAATTATGATATGTTATTAAAAATTATTAATGTTATTAAATTTTATATACAAAAAAAGAGATATATGTTATTTAATAATTATGTTGATTTGATATCAAAAAATTACGGATATAGCTATTTGCAATTAAAACAAAAATTGATATTTAAAAAAGGTAATTAGCTAGTATTTGAATTCGAGAAGCAGACATCCTGTTTTGTTTTGTTTTTTTTTTTTTTTTCATTTTCGTATCGCTAATAGAAAGATTGCCATCATACTAGAAACTTCAAAAGTAGTTGCACCTTGAATATCAATTGAAGTCACTGCAGCAACATTGAATCCAGTAAAGCATCTCCCATCAAGTAAGTATTAATTTTAAAACAATATTTAGTTCTATAATATGTTCATTTTAATTTTTCAGATTGTGTGTTGTGCGTGTGTATATATATCTTAAAATCTTGAATTAATGTATGTAATGTTTTTTGCTAAAATCTTGAATCAATGTATGTAATGATTTTTTCATACGAAAAATTAGTTTATTTATATTATAAATAACAACTTATATGTTGTAATAGGTACTGTGTTTAATATGGATAAAGCATGAATGACACAGAATAAAAGATCTAATGAATATATAGAAAGACTTAAGAACTTTATGTTATTTGTGGGAAATCACTTGGGACATGATTGTGAGATTAGGTGCCCATGTAAAAAATGCTTAAACACAACATCCTTAAATCAAAGTGTGGTATATATGCATTTGCGCCAAAATGGAATAGACACAGATTACACACAAGGGATATTTCATGGTGAGCCACCGACTTTTCAAGAACCAAGTAATAATAGTTCTCAGGTTGAGTATGATGATTCTGATGATGATGAAAACTTAGATGGAGTCCATGAGTTCTTAAATGAATATGAAAATTTTGTGAACTTCAACTCACAGTTAAATCCCAATACTCTTAGTGGTGAAATTGATCATTTTGACAACATGTTGAGAGAAGCAAAATAAGAATTATATCCAGGTTGCACTAAATTCTCAAAATTATCATTAACTGTGAAGTTGCTTCATTTGAAAGTGTATAATAAATGGAGCAATTAATCATTTGACATGTTGCTTGAATTGTTAAAAGAATGCTTACATGATGAAAATACACTTCCACATTCTCACTATGAGTCTAAGTCTATGCTTCGTAACTTGGGATTGGGATACACAAATATTCATGCATGCAAATATGATTGTGTGTTATTTTGGAAGGAATTAGAGACAAATGAATGTTGTCCTATATGTGGTACTTCTAGATGGAAAGTCAAGGGTAGTAAAGGAAAAAATATTCCTCATAAGATGGGAATTATTATCTGTCTTTATGTGCATAAAATTGCATATATTCTCATGTTTAGTATGGCCAACTTATTTAAGAACCATTTATATCACATTACATCCTTGTAATTCAATATTCTACTATGAAAAATATTGGAATATTTTGAAATTTTAATTATTGATGCTAAAATATTTTATTTCAATTACATGAATTTGTTGTGTAAACCTATTTATGTACAACTATATGTAAATTATCATCAATTATTTAAAAAAAATATATAAATATCTCCAAATATAAAATTTAGTGATGACTACGAATACGGAAAAACGTCAGTAAATGTATTTTTATTGACAAATTGGTATTTCGTCAGCAATTATTTTTTATGACAAGCATAGTAATATACACAATCGTCAATAAATGTTACGAGTATATTCTTGACACATTTCAATTTTTGTCACCAATTAAATTTATTCATGATAAACATAATTTTATGGAAAACGTCAGTAAAGACACATTTTCTGACGAAATATTTTATTTCGTCACAAACTATTACTGACGTTTTTGTTAATCTTTCGTTTCAAAATGTATGTATTCCATGACATTATCAAGACCATGCAAAAACGTCGGTAATAGTAATATTTAGTGACGAAAACATAACTTCGTCAGTAATACCTTCCCATACGCCGCTAAGCCGACGGTCTAGGTGACGTTTTTATTTCGTCAGTAAAGACATTTGGCGACGTATTTTTATTTTTATCGACGTTTAAAAAACGTCACTAAATGTGAACATTCTTGTAGTGACTGCAGCAACCTTGTTGGAGCACTTTAGTACCTAACCATCACTTGTCCGATTCTCTTTATTGCAGTCAACAAACTTTGTCAGTTAATGCATTCTCCAAACACTGAGCATTGGGTGGCACTCAAACGAGTTCTAAAGTATGTCAAAGGGACTCTAGGCTATGGACTACGTTTTACAAAATCTGACTCTGATGATATCTATTCTTTCTCGGACTCTGAGTGGACAGGGTGTCTTGATGATCAGAAATCCACTAGTGATTTTGTTGTCTTCATTGAAAAAAAAATGATCTCTTAGGCTTGTCTTATGACAACCCTTAAGTTTGGGGTTTAAAAAATACAAATAATATTTTCTTTAAAATAGTGGTGGGATTAAAGGATTAGGATCTACAAGGTTGACATTGAGCTAATTGATAGCATAGTACTATTTCTAATGTAGGAATTAATGGTAGAAATATGAAAATAAATGGACTAATTAACATATATTGCTATTTTTTGTTTAATCTGAATGGTTAGTGATATGACTATTGACTAATAAAAGATGTAGTTAATGAATCTCCGTAACATTTGAAGGATTTTCACTTTTTCAACCTTTTAGTACTTCGTTCAATTTATTTATTTTTGTTTTTTTGTGTGTGTCCCAAAGTTGACTAAATTACACACAATTTAATTTTTACATTAATTAAATTAATGTTAGTAAATTAATTTGGAGAACAGATTTGCGATCAAGTTGTGAATACTGGCTTAATTGGGATTTGACAAGGCTCTCTGATGTTGACTACTTAATATCGTTGGATGTTTGATGGTATCTGTTTTTTCTTTTCAATGGTCTGAAATAAGCAAATATTTGATAATTAAAAATATAATTGGATGAAATTGAAAGGAGAATTAAAATTATAGAATTAACTTATTTGAGAGAGCATTTGGATAATTTCCTTAGCTTTTTCTAATTAAAAATGTTAAAGAAAAGTTAGGGTGTGTTTGGTTCGCACAAGGAAATCGGAATAGAAATGAGAATCAAATACTTGGTAATGATCAGTGTTGCAAAACTCTCGCCTAGACACCGATTAATTGCCACCTAGGCGCTAGGCGTCGGCCAACCGCCTAGCGTATAACCATAATCGGTGGTCTAGGTGGCCGACTAGGCAGCATAGGCGCTGCCCACCTAGGCTTCTGATAAGCGCCAAAAGTAGTTAGAAAAAGGGTCGGTTTGAGGACTTAAATGCAATATTTTATGACCATTTGTGATCAATTAGTGCCTAATGGGCTTTGATGTTTTTATTCTTGCAAAATTCTACTATTTGTTGTGTTTCGAAGCCATTCCCGCAGGACAAAACAAGAACCCGATGCCAAAGGAAGGAACAACGAAGAAACGAAGCGAGCAGTAGAAGACCCACGCCCCTCCCACGCATGGAGCTGGCGCGTAACAATTCCAGTGTGGTTCCACGCCAGTCCTCCACGCGTGGAACTGGCGTGACCGGGCTCATTAAGGGTAATTTCGGGATTCGGCTTTGTGGAGACTATTTAAGGCAAACCCCAACATTTTTGTGGGGATCCAACTCTTAATTTAGATCTGATTTCTTTCTTCTTCCCTTAGGGGATTTTCCCCTTTCTTTAGTTCTAGATCTTTAGGTAGGGAGGAGAATTAGATCTCTAGTTTGCTTTTGAAATTGGAAGATGGAAGTGTAATAGAGTGCTCTCCTTAGCTTGGTAATCTCTACTCTACTTTGGCATTTCTTTAATTCGAATTGCAATTTCAATTTGATTTCATTAGTGCTATGTTTTGATTTTGCTTTTATGATTTTGTTGATGATTGGCTAGACTAGGTTAGGGGATTGGATTTCCCAACCTAGTTATTGTGATTGATTTGTTGAAATTCTTTCATTGATTGTAGAAATATTGAATTAGGGTTCTATTGTCTTGTGTGGTTGATGATTGTATTGATTTGCTTCTATTTCCAGCCGGGATAGATAGTAGAGTTAGGGAAGTGTAGATTGCGCGATAGCGGATTTACATGAGTCCTAATCGGCCACATCCCTGCCCTTGGTCCGAGAGGACGAAGTCCGGGATGAGTGGTAGACAAAGTGTTTGATAGAATGTCCCATCCGACTAAGGAACCGGGAGTCCGGAGTGTGACGCCACCCAGTGATGGTGCCATGGGCTCTCGTGATTGGACCCGAGTCGCATTGTCTAGAATCCCTGTAGCATGATCAAACACGAGACCTAGGTAGGATATCCATCTCCTTGTTTACATTCTTGTTTTCTTTAGTTTTATCTTTGTTTATCTCTTCCCTTATGATTCTTTTGTTAGCTAGCGATTCTTGCAACTCTTGTCTCCTAACATCCTAAATGCTAACACTTGATTCGATTCCAATTTGTCATCCTTGAGAACATGACACTCGGGGAACTTCTTCCTTATTTTACCACCTTCATTTACCACCGCTAAAACTATTCTTTCAGCTTCCTAGGCGCCGATTAGGCCTCCTAGGCACCTACTAGGCCGCCTAGTCAACCGATTACGTATTGTTCTTTTTGGTTAATGGGTTATTTCACTCAAAATAACATCGTTTTGAACAAAATAACCCTAAATTGTTCAAACTCTAGATTTTTTTAGGTTAATATTTAATATTTTAGTATTAACTATTAAAGTATTAAATAGTTTATAATTATTAGTCTTTAAAAATTAAAAAAAAAATTAAACAAATTTTTAACAAATAAAAATAAAAGTAAAATAAAAAAATACACGGGGCTAATTAATCGGTGCCTTAGGCGCTAGGCGTCCCCCAAGCGCCTAGCGATTTTTTCAACCATGGTAATGATAATGAGTTTTGGTGAAAGTATTTTACGTGTTTGGTAGTATGGTGGAATTGGAATGATTACTAATATTGATGTTTGGTTATGTATGACCCTATAATGGAACAAAGGTTTTAAAAATATAAAAATAAAAAATTAAGGTAGTTGATCCTAATATAATGACATCCAAAGCACCAATATGAACAAAAAAATCAAAACAAAAATCTAAAAGTACTAATCCAAACTTAAAAATCATATTACCAGTAAGATAAAATGATACCCGTTTTTAATTAGGGAATGAGATTTTTAATTGAAGGAATAATTGAATCCCATAATTGTGTTTTAAATAATTGTCAACCAAACACTAACTATGATTTTGATTCTCATTCTTAGTGTGTAAACTCATGAACCAAACACAATATTAGTTTACCACATTCATCACCCATAAAAATGAGCCAAAATAGCCCCAAAAGAGGTGGTCAAGTGAATGGAGTATGATTCTTATACCTAAAAGGTTAAAGATTACGAATTTGATTCTTGTCAATAGCATTTGAACAAGTTAATTACACAAGATCTTTTTACTAGTGCAATTTACCTCTCTTATGTGTATTTTAGTTTATTAGAGCAACAACGTCGACCAAGTCGTCTTAGTCTAGATCCAGACAAAAACATTTTTAAAAAAGTTCTTGTTTAAATAGCTACGATTGGTTTTCAGTTTTTTCTTGAGCATTAGTTTTATATATATATATACGGTGGAGTGTCTCCCGTGCGGTTATGTGGTTGCTTTAGATGCGTAATTTTCTTCTTAAGGTGCATAATTTTCCTTCTTATGGTGTGTGATTTGTATGCTTAAGGTGCGTGAGTGTTGAAACTTAAGGTGTATAAACCTAAAGCTTAAGGTGCATGGTTTTCCTTCTTAAGATGCGTGAATTGTTGAAACTTAAGGTGCGCCATTTTAAAACCTTAGGTGCGTAGTTTGTGTTCTTAAGGTGCGTGGCTTGTGTACTTAAGGTGTATGGGCCTGAAGCTTTAGGTGCGCGTGATCTGTGTTTTTAAGGTGCTTTGTTTGTGTGCTTAAGATGTGTGATTTCTGTACTTAAGGTGCGCCATTGTAATGTTTAAGGTGCATAACCGCACAGGAACCCTTCCCCGCACTTGAGCCCTTCCCATATATATATAGTATATGGGTCCTCGTGCAGTTAATGGTCTCAGGTGCGGTTGTGCGGTTAAATTTGAGCCATTGATCTTGACTAAATCAACATTCAAGATTAACAGTGGTTAAAAAATGCACGGTGGTAATTTGGTTTTTTTGTATTTAGGTCAAATTTAAGGTGCGTGAATTTCCTTCTTAAGGTGCGTGACTTTTTGTACTTAAGGTGAGTATGTTGTTGAAACTTAAGGTGCATGAATTTCCTTCTTAAGGTGCGTGAATTTCTTCTTTAAAGTGCATGAATTTCCGTCCTCCATTGACGACGTCTTTCTTTGTTTCTTCACCAGCTTCTCGCCTTCTCCCTTCATCCTCGTTCTTCACTGTCGCCACAACCCTCTTAACTCCCCCTTCTTTGTTTTCTCTTCTTCCACAGCCTTTTTCCGGCCAACCGCCACCGCCATCCACCACCGTAGCACTCCCCCTTCCTCTGTTCCAATCTCTAGTTTTTCAAATAATAAAATTATATATATATATATATATATATATATATATATTATTAATTAGTGTTTTGTGTTGAGGTTTGAGTTGGATGCTTTGGACTTTGCGTTGCATTGAGCTGCCAACTATTTTGTTTTACCTATCTTTCTTTTTCCCTTTTTTATGGTTTTTGTCTTCCTAATAATTATTGTGTATTGCTTTAGTCGCTTTGGCTATTATTGGAATATTATTGCGCTTCCATCTCATTACTTTTACGAGTTTTTTCCTTTTGTTTTTTTGACGAGCTTTTCATTTTCATAAAGCATAAATCGTTTAGTTTAGCTTCGACAATTGTTGATCTTATCCTAGGCAACGAGCAAAAAAGAATGAAGACGAAGCCCCAATCTTTGATGAAGCTTTAAGCTCCCTGAAGGAACCTAATTTCCAAGTTATGAAACAATCTGCGATTCAAGTTTTCTATAGCATAGTTAGAAAAGTTGTTTCTATGTCTGACTGTAAGAAATGATTTACCATTTCATTGGTCGTTGATGTAAATGTTTTATGTTATGATTTATTGATTTAATGAAATAGTTACGTTTATCCTAAAAATAATAATAATATTCTAATCTTCTTTGGGAGCAAAGAATAATATTCTAACAGGGCGTTGGTTGAGAGGAAAGAATTATGGAAGAAAAGAATTGTAATTCGGTGGAATTGCAATTCAATGAATAAAATAGAAATTGAAATTACAGTGTTTAGTATGCAGAAATAGGAGTACAGGGAATTGAAATATAAGAAGCGACAAAAATGACTAAAATGCCCTTATGTTGTGGTAGATGTTGTAGTAATAGTAGTAATAATAATAATAATAATAATAATAATAATGATAATAATAATAATATAATATTAATAATAATATAATAATGTCGGATGGATAATGTCAACATACTTACCACTAATTAGTTTGAAGTAAGATATGACAAATATATAGCTAATGAACTCTGTGGTTAAGCATGAGATCCAGTATTTTTGTTAATTATATAATATATAAATATTAATTATTAGTTTAACATTTTAGTTAAGACATAATAAATTTTTCGGTAGCTTTCAAGTAGACTTAAATGGAGTTTTAGGATGGGTTTTGTCAAATATTGTGAATGGAAGATAAGAAAAGGAGGGGGAAAATGCAAGTGATTTTGTCACAGTTGACCTAATAAAAATTTTAGTGATGCTTTAACAAATGTGGTAGGTGGAGGAGCTTTTATATAGTCCCCAGATTTTTACCAAATCAAAAATATAATTAGAATCGGTCTGCACTGCTCATTGCAAATTCAACGTTATTGGTTGATTGAGATTAGACCATTAAAATATTATAGCAATTCTCCCACGTTGTTAAGCAAACATAGACCTTATCATGTCATAAGTATATAGTCAAGTATATATGTCGGACCAACAATTTGTTAAGTTAGTCTCATTTTATGATTATAAATATCAGTGCTGTACATAAAAATGTTTTTATTCAATTAAATTAGTAATGACGAGTAGCGCGCATCAATATAATGTTGGGCGATTTAAATTTAAAAATTTTTTATTGCCTAATATTATACAAAATGTAGTGTTTTATAAACGCTTATTATTTTATATACTTATTTAATAGCAAAAAAAATATTTTTTTAATATTGAAATAATATAATGCAGGATATTCAGCATCACTTCCATGGTCAACAAGAATGAAAATTGCTCTTGGAGCTGCAAAGGGTCTTGCCTTCCTCCATGAAGCTGAAAAGCCTGTCATTTACCGCGATTTCAAAGGCTCAAATATCTTGCTGGACTCTGTAAGTAACATTTTTTACTCTTGTTTTAAATGAGATAACTTCGGTTAAAATTAATCTTAATTTTTTATATATATTTACTGATCAAAGTCATACAATTTTCTTCAGGATTACAATGCTAAGCTCTCTGATTTCGGACTTGCTAAGGATGGTCCGGAAGGTGACGACACTCACGTCTCCACCCGTGTGATGGGTACCCATGGTTACGCTGCTCCAGAATACATCATGACCGGTAAAATTACAATCTTATATCATAACAATTATAAACAAACAAGAATTTAATTTTGAGTTATTAATAAGATTTTTTGTATGTGATTAATCTTCAGGACATTTGACTGCAGCGAGTGATGTGTATAGTTTCGGAATTGTGTTACTTGAATTGTTAACGGGTCGAAGGGCAATAGATAAGACTAAACCACAAAGGGAACAAAACTTGGCGGACTGGGCACGACCGCAGTTAAAAGATCCGCGAAAACTCCGGCGGATATTGGATCCGAGACTAGAGGGAATGTACTCGGAGGCCGGAGCCCAGAAGGCGGCGCTGCTGGCGTACGAATGCCTGAGCCACCGGTCAAAAAGCCGGCCGACGATGAGCACGGTGGTCAAGACATTGGAACCTCTAAAAGATTACAAGGAGGTTTCATCGGTAACATTCGTGTACATAGCCCCGACAGAAAAAGATACAAAAACAATAAGTGTTGAAAAAGATCATGGGGAAGAAGAGCAAAAGGAGTTGAAGAAAGAAACTGAGGAACACCGCCACAAACACCACCACCACCATCGTCACCACCACCAGAACCGCCATCAACATGATCACAAGCACAGGACGAGAAGTCCCAATTCCACGATGGTTTACTCTGAAACAGCTCTGGAGCAGAAATTAAGATCGAATAACTCTCC
>NC_044920.1:4436947-4444139 GCF_003576645.1 Ipomoea triloba | reverse complement strand
AATAATATATTTTATTAGGAATTCTATTTTAATTTACAATTGTATTAGGGATAGGAACTGTATTACCATATTTTATAATATTACGCAAACCATAATATTATAGGTCTGTTTTGGGCGAAAAGTTAAAACTGAGGATATTGTTTTTATTAATAGTATAGATTACAATTCCCTCCGACAAACACTATAATTTAGAATTCATTAAATTGTAATTAAATATTGAGTTCCTCCAAACTAAATCCAACCAAACAAACCATAAGTTTTCTAATAATAAACATAACCGTAGCCCGTAGGCTCCCTAGCGCTAGTCTTCACTCTTCCAAACTTCACGCCGCCGCCTCCGACCGCCATTCTCCAGTCTTCTCCGCGCAGACCGCGTCTCCACTCTCCAGCGCAGCACCGCTCTTCCGCTCTTCGTCCACTACCAGACGGCGGTCCAGGTCGCCGGTCTCGCCAGTCGCCTCCAGCCCTTTTCTCCCACTCCCATTCTTGCCGGTCAGCGAACGCTCAGGCGCCCAGCGTGGCTGCGGCCAGCGTGATTGCGTAAAGCCTCGCGAGTGAAGTCACGCCTTCTCTCTCGCTCTCACAGAGTCTCGGGCTAACTCTCTCACTCTCACTCTCACTTCGGCGAGCTAGAGAATCAGGCAGGCAGGCAGGCAGGGTGGTGAATCGGCGATAACCTCCGGGATCTCCGCTGTCTCCGGTATGTCATAGCCTTCTACTACTGTGTTGAAAGGAGATTTAAATGTTTAATTAAATATTTTTACTACAATTTTCTAACATGTATGCACTACTCTTTCAGTCTCTTTCGGAATCTGTGGTCGTTGATTATACACTTATACAGAGTTCTATCCCTTTAGCATATAAAATAAGACAAAATGTTATAGTTAATTTTGAGATTTGTGAATGCTGCTTAGGCCGTCTCTGTTGTTGTTTCCCTTTGAAAGTTAAACAATCTACCAGTACTATTAGTGGTCGATGGAGGATTTGAGGGTGATCAATAGTTATTTCTGAAATGGAGTCTTGTTATGTTTCATGTTTATTTATGTTTATTTTATTACATAGCAGTGTTGTGAAGGAATAATGTCAAGCAGTAGGAGACGCCTAGAAGGTGATATAAATGACACAATATATGATATATGTATAAGAACCAAAAAAAAAAAGGGTGGTGTGGTGGGCCCGCCTAGCCCACGGGCCAGGGGCGGGGCGGTTTGGGCCAGTAAAACCCANTTTATTAATGAATATATTTTATTAGGAATTCTATTTTAATTTACAATTGTATTAGGGATAGGAACTGTATTACCATATTTTATAATATTACGCAAACCATAATATTATAGGTCTGTTTTGGGCGAAAAGTTAAAACTGAGGATATTGTTTTTATTAATAGTATAGATTACAATTCCCTCCGACAAACACTATAATTTAGAATTCATTAAATTGTAATTAAATATTGAGTTCCTCCAAACTAAATCCAACCAAACAAACCATAAGTTTTCTAATAATAAACATAACCGTAGCCCGTAGGCTCCCTAGCGCTAGTCTTCACTCTTCCAAACTTCACGCCGCCGCCTCCGACCGCCATTCTCCAGTCTTCTCCGCGCAGACCGCGTCTCCACTCTCCAGCGCAGCACCGCTCTTCCGCTCTTCGTCCACTACCAGACGGCGGTCCAGGTCGCCGGTCTCGCCAGTCGCCTCCAGCCCTTTTCTCCCACTCCCATTCTTGCCGGTCAGCGAACGCTCAGGCGCCCAGCGTGGCTGCGGCCAGCGTGATTGCGTAAAGCCTCGCGAGTGAAGTCACGCCTTCTCTCTCGCTCTCACAGAGTCTCGGGCTAACTCTCTCACTCTCACTCTCACTTCGGCGAGCTAGAGAATCAGGCAGGCAGGCAGGCAGGGTGGTGAATCGGCGATAACCTCCGGGATCTCCGCTGTCTCCGGTATGTCATAGCCTTCTACTACTGTGTTGAAAGGAGATTTAAATGTTTAATTAAATATTTTTACTACAATTTTCTAACATGTATGCACTACTCTTTCAGTCTCTTTCGGAATCTGTGGTCGTTGATTATACACTTATACAGAGTTCTATCCCTTTAGCATATAAAATAAGACAAAATGTTATAGTTAATTTTGAGATTTGTGAATGCTGCTTAGGCCGTCTCTGTTGTTGTTTCCCTTTGAAAGTTAAACAATCTACCAGTACTATTAGTGGTCGATGGAGGATTTGAGGGTGATCAATAGTTATTTCTGAAATGGAGTCTTGTTATGTTTCATGTTTATTTATGTTTATTTTATTACATAGCAGTGTTGTGAAGGAATAATGTCAAGCAGTAGGAGACGCCTAGAAGGTGATATAAATGACACAATATATGATATATGTATAAGAACCAAAAAAAAAAAGGGTGGTGTGGTGGGCCCGCCTAGCCCACGGGCCAGGGGCGGGGCGGTTTGGGCCAGTAAAACCCAGGCCTGCCAAGGAGCCGGCTTTTTTGGCCGGCTCCGCCAGCCCGTATAGACAGCAGCACTGCTTTGGTGCTCCCTCAGTCCCTCACTCTCTCATCGCCAGACCGAACAGGACGCAGAAACAGCAGGTTTTTCCACTATAATACTTTTTGGATTTAGTAGTTCCCATTAAATCCAGTAACTAATAAGCTTGTTATGAGAAATGACATATGCCAGATCCAAAAGTTGTGTAAGAACTTGTTTGACATCATTAACAAAAAAAAAGAAGGAGAATTTAGCAAAGTGTGTAAACAGATGGAGCAATCTGGCACAGTTTCTTCAAAATTCTTCAATAATAACTCTCAAGGAATCTTTTTGAGAACTGTATATATTGGATGTCAAGCTTACTTCTCTCATATCTAGTTTTTACTGAATTTATATAAATTTCATTGCTTAATTAGGGCTTTAATTTAATTAGATAACTTCTTTCAATCTGAGCATTTGGCATAAACATTAGTTCATGTTGTCCCAGATGGGAGTTTAAATACGGAGTATATTTTATTGGCAAATATGACAAGCTTTTATAGGATGGTTTAGTTTATGCTTGAATTTTCATCTTCACACTGAATGTAGTTTGTTTTAGCTTTCCAGGTCAAGTTTTGAATTGTAGATGAGTGATTATCTGAAAATGCTTTGTTCGCATCGAAAGGATGTTCTCTTTCTGATATACATTATTAACTTCAGCCTCATTGGTCCAGCACCGAGTCATGGGAGTAAGTAAGTACCGATTTTGGTTCATTTCAAAACTCATATAACTGAAAGAAAATCTGATGGAAGTGAAGAAAGGCTTTGTGGTTATCTTGGATTTTGATGGAGCTGTGTCTAATAGAACTGTTGAATAAGAATTTTTTTTTTATTTATAGAGCTATTTACTGTTCATTTCTTTTGGGTATTTTTTTTTCAAGTAGTATTCCGAAAGTGGCTTGACTTCCATTTGATGGCTATAAAGTTGTGTGTGGAGAAATTGTTTTCTTTTAATTTACATTTGACCACACCATTTAACAAACAAAATGAATGTGGGAATTGTAGGAGTATGTGGATTTTCTTCGATTGCATTAAATTATTCAAGATTGTGAATTGGTAAAATTCCTGACATTGAGTTTACTGAAGTCCAACGTAATACAATTTTATAGGCATGAGACCAAAGTCCTGAATGTTGGGGAGGAGCTACAGAAGGAAACTATTCCATTGCAGTCAGGATCCCGACTGTACCATTTGCAGGGACTGAAATCTCACACTTGGTATGAAGTAAAGATATCTTATCCTGCTTCTGTATGTATATCTTAATCCTGTCCTCTGTTTGTCAATGTTTACTTCAATGTATCAAAACTAAATTGTTCTGTTTAATGAATAGCAGATACCAGCTACTTTTTCTTTACAACTCAAGAAAGATAGTTCAGGGTTGGAGCTAAATAGGGAAAGAAAATTACTGAACACTGAAAAATTAATATTCAAGACTGATGTCTTGAACTTGCTTGATAACCAGGTATAGAGTATAATAGTATTTCCTTAAAATGTATAAATAATAATTATATTTTGTTTTGACACCCTTTTCATCTCAGCAGATGCCCTAAATAAAGTAGTTTTGTGCAGGGTGCTATGTTTGTACTGGTAACTGTGGAGCCTGAGGGGGTTGTTGCAATACGTGGAGTGCAAGAAAGAAAATTCATCATATTCAATATAGGTACTCGAACATTGAATTTAAATACTTTGACATGCTTGTTTGGACCAGTATGAGCTTCTTGAAAAAGCGGCTTTTCCTTCATAGCCTCTTTTTACCTTTTACTCTTTTGCCCAACTTATGCATTTTAGGAGTAGATAACTCCAAATTAAGCTGGGCCAAACAAGAAAAATTTTGTATCTTCACTCTTCGCGTAGTAATGCCTTAATTATCTATAACTGGAAGCCTGGCATTGCAACTATTCATTTGAAAATTTTTGGAACCTGATGTATAAAAAAATTATCAAAAATATTTGAGAATATTATATTGTTTCTTGCAATGAAGAATCTGATTGATCAAATCCGCGTTATGGGTTTCCAATGATCCAATTCTCTGTTCAGTATCATTTCATTTTGCATGACTGGAGTACCATTTAAGTGTTGTCTCACTTTTGTGGAGTGTACTAGGTTGCCTCCATTTGTCTCCTATAAATGATGCTAAGTATTTCCAACCTGAGTGACATTATTGTTTTTTTTTGGTAAGTAAATGTAGTACCTACAAACCCAGAGAAGTCACTCATTCAATTTCATTTTGGGAGAACATGCTCATTTTTAAGATTGGCAATTTATTTCTTTGTTAAGGCTCTCATTGAGAAGTGAAACATTTACAATATGTGGGAAAACATGCTCATTTCAAGATTTGAAATTTCTATTTTCTTGATTAGGGCACCTAGGGAAGACCTCCAATCTCCCATGACCCCTAGAACAGATGCTTTACTTTGCTTTGTATCTTGAAAAGAGATTGGTGCTTAAGTTCTATAATCTTTAGGACAGATCTGCTTTCTATAGTTGTTTAATAATTGCAAGTGTCCTAAAATATAGGATATACCATAACATAAGGACAAGGATTTGGCTGCTTCAGCATTAGTTGGATTAATATATTCCAGGTGACTTGTTAGGCTTAACTTTTGTTTATTACAGCTAGTTGGTGATCTTGATCCCACAGATTAATAGTTTTGGAGTGATTTGTAACCTTTCTAGATAAGGATTTGTTCTGCACCTTGCACTTTAAGGTGTTTTTGCTGTGTAAATATCTTTGGTTCAGATTATAGTGCATCTTCGTACCAAAGTTCAAGTTTCTCTGGATATTCATATTCCTATATGAATGGAATCTAATTTGCTACAGTCAACTTTATAATGATTTATACCTGTGTCTGTAGTGCCATTTGTTGGTCATTTCTAATCCCTGTGCCTAAAACCCGCTAAATTTTTTATTTATTTCAAAAAGCTATTTAATGTCTTCCGTGGATGTTTAGTCCCCATTCCCTTGATAACTGTGTAGTCTAACTTTCTTAATGTAATGTCTCCAACATGATTAGAGCTTTGGCATTCATGTTGGCCTCTAGAATCTGGTGTTATGTGCAGCTGCATTCATTCATGGATTTATTCTTTTTTTTCGGTTGATATTGTTTAGTACGACCTGATAGTTCTCTGATGTGATATAAATTTCATGGCAGTTTGTGACGAACTATATTTAGGCATTCCAGAGAAAGCATGGTATGTTGTCGTGTTGGTAATACTGTGCTTGGTTGTTGCATTTGTGATCCCATCTTTTCTCCCACCGTATCTTCTACCAAGGAGTCAAAATCGAAATATACTGGATCAGGTAATATCTAAGGATTCTTAACTATGTCGTACTTGACAATCTCTGTAGCTGTGAGTCTCGATTTTTATTTTTTTAAATAATCTTATAGGCTGTTGATTTGTGACCACTTTGAACTATATTCATTTATGTCTTCAGTCTAATGTATTGAAGTGTAATCCATTGGATATCTTCAGGCTGTGAAATGAGAGTTTTATACTTCACTATCCTTTAAATCATGCATTGCAAGTTCAATTAAACTGAGTCTAAAACAAGGTTATCAAGGCGGGCTTTCTAGGCGAGATGCCGTCGACCGCCTAGTCGACTAGGCGATGAGTAATATATATATATATATATAGATTTAAACCAATTAATATTAAATGTCAAATGCCATATTAATATTCCTTGAAACTTGTATTGTATATATATATATATATATATATATATTATACATTTTGCAGTGTGTTAACAACATATATATATACTTATTACTGTAGTACTGTGTGATTAATTATTATTATTATTATTATTATTATTATTATTACATATATATAACGTGTTAGTGTACTGTGTGTGTGTATATATATATTATACATTTTGTAGTGTGTTAACAACATATATATACTTATTACTGTAGTACTGTGTGTGTATATATAATTATATATATATGTATACTATATATATCCACACACATACACACGCAACAACATAAAATATTGAATTACGGTCGGTTTTTCGGTCACCGACCGAAACCGAAGTAAAAAACCGAAAAATCGAAAAACCAAAAATTTTTACAATCAAATAACCGTAACCGACCGAAAACTGAATTTTTCGGTCGATTCGGTTTTCGGTTAACGGTTATCGGGCGGTTAACCGAAAATTTGCTCACCCCTACACACACAACATAGGAATGCACAACTACTACCACAACAATTTACAACTACTCTCACCGCAAGTCCGCAATACACTACCACCACCACAATGCACAACCATAAAATAGTCAAACTCTAAAATCACATATTCATCCACAAATCTAGGCAAAGGCATAGTCAAACAAACCGCCAAAATAAATAAACTTGAAAAAAAAATCACCTAACGCCACGGCAAAAATTCACGACCAGCGATGACAACTCTAGTCGGAAAACAACGATAGAAAAGCAAGTGGAAACGCCTAAAAAATCCTGTATATATCTCCTAAAATCACGCTGCATAATGCCTAAGGAAACCGATGTAGGAAAATAACACACAAAATTACCCAAATACCCCTTGCACCTTAAATAAATTAAACGACTTCCTAATCATATATTAAATCTAAGTCATCGTATAAATATATATATAAATATATATATATATATATATATATATATATATATATATATATATATATATATATAT
>NC_044920.1:4317969-4435337 GCF_003576645.1 Ipomoea triloba | reverse complement strand
ATATATATATATATATATATATATATATATATATATATATATATATATATATATATATATGAAGAAGGAGATCGATGTAAAAATTGCATATTAATCTCATTCATTCATTTAACTTGATCAATTGTTGAAAATTAAAGAAAAACTTGATGACATTTTTGTAATTACAACAATGCATTTGAAAATGATTGATAGTACATCCAAGAATAAATAATAGTGTAATTCAATATTTATAATAGTACACTAGCATGTGTGCACTATTAGTTATCCGTGAATGCATTCTCAAGTATTTTCAAATACACCGCAATAATTACGAAAATGTCACAATATTTTTCTCATTTTTTTGCATAATTTTCACCCTTGGTCAATCTTGATGGATGGATAGATGAGATTAATGAACACTTTTTACATGTAGTATGCGTTCTTACTAAAACCTACTTACACACACATACATATAAGGGATCTTACTCCCTTTAGAACAAGTTTCCTCGTGAGAAGTGTAGATAAATGTGTTGCATTATTGATCTAGTTGATCTAACAGTTGGAAAATAATTCTTTTTTAAAAAGAGAAAAAGTGTGATGTCATTTTTGTAATTATTAATTTATTATTAACTTTGACTATGCACTTGGAAAATCTTATGATGGTGCATCTGTAGACAACTAATAGTGCGTCCTACTTTGCAATCTGCCACCCCAAATACCAACCCCTATGTGACAAACTTGATCAAGAGGGTGTTGGCAACAGTGACGAATCCAGAAAAATGTCCCAGTGGGGGTGAAACATGAAAGAGGTAACACCAAGTTGCTCCCTTATATGGGAGGTTGTGGTTCGAGCCTCGACAATATTAAGTCTTTGTGCTTCAATAGGTTGAGAAAGTAGTAATGAACATATACTGCATTGTAATAGAGTCAGTAGTATTAAAAAAATGAAACACTTAAAATGAATAGTCATAAATATTGTTGGATATAGACAAAAAATAAAAGACATGAAAAGTCAAAACTTTATACAATATTAGTAACAATATATGAAACATAATTAATTTGATAAAATAATTCAAATAAAAACACATTATAAATTATGTATCTCGCTACAAACAAGAAGTTACACGTTGAAGGATGAATGTCTACAGCCATAAGGATTCAAACCCTCACCGTTTCTTAAGTAAACACACACACCTTCCAACTTAGCTAACTTGTCAGTTGTTATTTATATCTGTTTTCATATATTTATATCTAAAAATGTACTATACATGCATTCACACATACGCGCGCGCGCGCGCGCGCGCACACACACACACACACACACATATATATATATATATATATATATATATATATATATATATATATTAGGGCTATATAGGGGTAGGAGTGGGGTGAGTGGGGGCAGCTGCTCCCACTGCCCCCATGGTGGATCCGTCTCTGGTTGGCAAGAATCGAATTCATAATATTTAGCTAGGTACATGAATTTTGTTCCATCTACTCGACTATTCTTTTAGGCAAACAAATATTCTTTGACATCTATGAAGAACGAAAATTCAAAATTCAAAATCTCTTATGTAAAGTCTTAACCCCATATCATTGGACTATGAATGATTTAACAGATAAGAGATTAGTAAAAGTAATTTTAATAATGCATTGAAAGATTATTATAGAGGTAATTAATTTGGTTCTTAGGCCGGATTAGAGGGATTATAGATTTGAAATAATATAACATGCCGTTTGGTTCGAGGGAATAAATTAGGTAGGAAAGAATTGTGAGGCCGGCCATGAGATTCTATTCCATGAAAATGAGAGAATTGCAATTTCTTCCAACCAAACGAAAGAATTTAGGGTCCGTTTGGAAAACAGGAAAATGACTTCTCAAAAATGTTTTCTGGAAAATGAGTCATTTTTCGGAAAACAGTTCCATTTCCAGTATTTTGATGTATTATGGAAAACTGTCTTTGTGTGGTTGGTTCGTTTTCTGGAAAATGGATAGAACTGTATAATTAAACATTGTAATTGTTTTATTTAAAAAATAAAAATTATAATAATATTAAAATAATGATATTTATTAAAAAATAGAATTTATTATTAAAAAAAAAACGTAGCAAAGATTTCTGGCGGTTTCCCCACCTCCTTGGTCCATGGTCGTGGGTGATATGGCTTGGTTTTGGGCGAAAACATGCGAAACGGCTATTCTGGCGATTCCGAAAAATGGCTTACAGAAAAAGATTTCGTAAGTCATTTTCCGGAAAAATGAACTGATTTTCCTTGGCCAACGGAAAACATTTTCCATTGACCACATTTTCCAGATGTTGCCAAACATCGAAAACTCAGAAAATATTTTCCGGAAGCCATTTTACGGGTTACCAAACGCCTGTAATTGTGGGATTAAAGGATTAGGATAAGGTTAAGACTTGGCTAATCGTACTATTTTTAGTTTAATTTGAATGGTTAGTGATATGACTAAGCTAATAAAGATGTAATTAAATGAATAATCTCAATCCATTTGCACATTTAATGGATTTGCACTTTTCAACCTTTATCCAAGTTTAGTTGCGTTAGTGATATGACTAAGCTAATAAAGATGCATTAAATGAATCTCAATGCATTTGCACATTTAATGGATTTGCACTTTTCAACCTTTATCCAAGTTTAGTTGCAATGAGAGAATAGGAAGAAAATAATTGTAATTTCAAGGAAAAAAGAATAATGAGGAAATAAAGTAGGAATTCAAATTTTATTGTTTGATTAGTGTGAATAGAATTATTAAGATTTATTTTTTGGTGATGAAGAAAAGTCACAATCAGCACTTGGTAAAATGTGCTCCCATGTAATAGCTCACAAACAACATCGAAGAGGTAAATTGTAAAAGAAATATCATGTGAGATTAGCTCGACGAAGATGGTGTTGGCACTGATTGAACTCATGACATTTAAGTACGACAGTCATGTTACATGTACCCACTCAACTATCATTTTCGGGACAATTATTAAGATTTTTTTATTCTCATGTTTGGTTTACAAGAAAATTGAAAGTAAATAAGTAGTATAAAGACTAAAATCCCCATGAACAATAATAATGATAATAATAATAATAATAATAATAATAATAATTACATTCCAAGAATTATAATAAATATAAATTATTAAATTATTATTATAATAAATTATAAATTTTTTAATGCATAGTAATAATACGTAGTATTATTTTAATACTCTTTCTCTATCCCATTTTATTTATTATTTTTTTTTGAAAGGATCCCATTTTATCTGTCATAATTTCTATTTATTGGTCAAATCAATTCTTTTTTTTCTTTGTTTATTTTTTTTTTACTTATTTTTAAATTTGATTTTTTTTTGTGTTTAATAGTACTTTTAGTCTAGTTTCTAAATATATAACTTTTTTTATACTAATACTAAACTTAATATTATGAAAAATTGAATTAAAATAACTTCAGTCAAGCCTCGTTAACCGAATCAGACACATAAAATGGGATGAAGGAAGTAAATAATAATAATAATAATAATAATAATAATGAATTATAAATTATAAATTAAAATGAATTAGGTTAGGAAAAATGAATGATAATTTGGCGCTCATTTTTCAACTTTTCTTCTCACATTTTATGGAACTGCAAACCTTAGTGCGAGGGAACGGAGTTGTAATTTCATGAAATGCAATTCTAATAAACTAAGGGTGTGTTTGGTTCGCACATGGGAATCGGAATCGGAATGGATATTAAATACTTGGTAATGATAATGTGTTTTGGTGAAAGTATTTAGCATGTTTGGTAGTTGGGTGAAATGAGAATGATTATTAATACTTAGAGAAGAAATAAGGATGTGAAATGAAACCCTTATTTAATAAGAGTATGAGTTTTCTCATTAATGGGGTATTCAAAACCCATAGCATTTACAAAACTTATCAACCAAACACAAGCAATCACTTTCATACCCATTCCTTATGCTTAAACCCACCAACCAAACACAACCTAAACTGTGAAGGTTTTCACTATCTAAAGCTAGGGGGTAAGGAATTGCAATTGTCCCCAAGCACAGCCCCATTAGTACTTCATTGTATTTATTATTGAGTTAATTCTATTTTTTGTTCTAGATTTATATATAGGTGACAGTCCACTTTTCTTGTTTTTTTTTTTGTTTTTTTTTTATCAAAGCATCCTCATTTGGTCATAGTATTATTGTGTCATGACCATTTTTGGTCCTCCATCAACAAAATTGTTAAAATATTGTTAAGTATAAGGGCATTTAAATTGTTTTTAATACAAAGTGAGTTGACCCCGTTATATTTTTATGTTTATTTTTTTGAAAAAATCCATAATTAAAGACCGAAATACTTTTGTATTTAACGGCATTTAAAATGTTTTGTTGATAAAGGACCAAAAATGGTCATGCGACAACAATATTAGGACCAAATGAGGATGTTATGATAAAAAGAAAGACTAAATGTGGATTGCCACCTATAAATTTAAACTAACTTTTTATTATTATTTTATGTGTTGTTAGTTGACTAAATTACATACAATTTAATTTTTTTTATTTGGAGTATTAATTTATTTATTTTTAGTAAATAAAAATTTATATATTCATAAATTATATTAAATATTTTAATAAACAAAAAAATTGAAATTAAAAAAAAAAGAAGAAAATGTTAAAATAATTTTTAAAAAGTTAATTTACAATATATTATATATCGACTATCAATATTAAAAATGGGAAAAGAAAACTTACAAAACTATTAGAATTAAAAGATTTAATTTGAGATTAATAATCATATTTTTTTAAAAATAATTGCCACCAACAGACCATTAATAATTCTTTATATGAAGTATTGGCTGATTAGATTCTCAATTGTTGTTTTCATATCTTGTCTAGACTGGCATGTAATGGAAATGTGTAATACTTCGCAAACATGATAAATTAAATGTGTCACAAATTTTGAACTCATATATTAAAGGCGGCATATATGTTATACACAATACATTGATAGCGTTAATTAAATCAAGAGTAAAAATATGATTTTACATTACATAAAAATAGATGTGATATATAGATGGTCTTATTACGTACTAGTCAACAATGAAAATTTAGATGCAAAATGATATGGAAAAGTGTAGTTGGACAGTGCCGTTAATCACAGTATAAGTTAAGTGCAATTATTAGAATAAGAAATGAGAAAGTATGTCCCCTTTTTGAGGATGAAGGATACTGAACTATTGATATAAGGGTGTGTTTGAAAAGTAGGAAAATGATTTCTAGAAAATGTTTTTTAAAAAATGAGTCATTTTTCAAAAATCATTTTTCTTTCTTGTGTTTGGCTGCAAACCAGAAAACTTTGTTCGTGTGTTTGGTTCATTTTCCAGAAAATAGGTCGGAAAATGAACAGAATTGCATAATTAAATATTTTAGTTAATTTGTTTAAATATAACATTCATGATAACAATTTTTAGTATAATCAACAAATGACTAATAAAATATCAAAACAACTAACCAAAGTATTACAATTGAAAAATAACAAACCAAAATAACTATCTAGTTGATCATTGCACCCAAAGTCTTACAATCCAAAATAAGATCAAAATATCAAACCAAAATAAGTAGTTGATCATCCCATCCAAGTCTTACAATCCCAAATAAGATATCAAAATGACAAACTAATACATTTTTATCACCATCACACAAAATACTATTTATGTAAGTATCTCGGTCATAATCTCTGTTGACAATCTCATGCTCTATTTGATTTTTTTTCCTAAGAAGTTGCAATAGAAAAATCCCAACAGCTAATATTGCACTTGATGCACTCATAACAACAACACGTACATAATTATTATCCATCTATACAATTCAAAAATGCAAAATAATCACCACAATAATATCACAAATAATTCATTTATAACAAAAAAAATCACAATATCTCAAAAACATAATAATAATAATAATAATAATAATAATAATAATAATAATAATAATAATAATAAACCCAAATTTGGGGAACCAGTCGAAACCAGTCCGTCGGACGACGGACTGGTTTCAGAAACCTGTTTTTCAATCCAGTGGAAATCAGTCCATTTTGCTCAGAAATTAGGAAAATATTTTCAGATCTTAGAAAATAAATCAATAAGTGAAAGAAGAAAAGGAAGAAACATACCTTGGCTTGATGATAGGAAGATGACAATGGCAAGAGAAGAAGAAAATGAGTGTTGGAAGCCAAAAACAAGAGAAGAGGCAGAGAGGAGAGAAATGCATGCGCAGCAGCTGGGAGGAGAGAAATGAGCAGCAGCTGAGGACTTGAAAAATGACCTTCATTTTCCATTGACCATTGGGTTGTTTTCCTTTGACCATATTTTCCTTGGGCTTCCCAAACACCAAAAATTCGAAAAATGATTTCCTTAAATTATTTTTCGGGTTTCCAAATTAAACACACCCTAAAGTGACCCTAACACTATGATAACAATCTATAAGTAGGCATGATATGGCATCCAGTGGCTGGCTCCCGAGGGCAACTGGTCAAGCGACACATCACACGTAAGTAGGTTGATTAGATTGACTCTTGTAGTGCAAGTTTATGTTACTGGAGATGATCAAACTGCTTGTTCTAGTACTACCGGTGTAAGTTGGTTGGACTAACTATTGTAGACTAACTTGGGCTAATTGCTGAGATGTTTCTCAACCAGCCAAGTTTAGATTTTTTCTTCCGAAATATATTCTTGGGCTTGACGAATTAAGCATATTGTTTGGATTATATATTACACCAATTGGGTTTCTCTATATATACCTTCATGCGTAATCTCATTAAACTGAAAAGATAGGAAAATATATATCATGACATTTCCCAACATGCATGAATAAATTGGTCTTAGTTTAATTTAGATTTTATTCACACCTAAATGAATTTAAACCTCCAAATTAATTCATTTACAACCAACTTTATTCTGTGTCTTTTGATCTATTTTCAACTCAAAGAGCTAGTCAAATTCCTTTCAAATAAAGTATAACTTTTCTTTGTGTTTTAGCAAAAACCGCAACCCTCAGTTGTGACTATTAATCTTATGGTCTTATAGGCCCATTCATTATACCACTTTCTTAATCAAACTAGATTTAGAGAACTATTAGTTAAATCAAAGAAAAGGATTGACATCACACAGTTAAGCACTATAACCCTATTAAGTCACAGTCAAAGATTGACAACACGCTCCTAAAATACAATTAAAATCAAATAACTCAATTATTTTAAAAAAAAAAAAAGTGTAACTAAAGCATTGTACTTACTGGGTTTTGTCAATTCAGGATATTAATTAGGATTTAGTGCACAAAATTAAATGTCACGAATAAATGTTTAATAAAGTCAAACAATATAATTGTGTTGTATTTAATTAGTACTATCAAAGAGCAATAGTTATTGTGTGGACCGTGTATCACAGTTTAAAAACAATGTCGTTTTTTAATATATTTTTTCACGTGACTCACTGTAACATATATTTTATAACTCATAATGTACATTATTTTAAAGTATAATAACATTATTCTAAAGCATAATGTACATTATTCTAAAGTATAATAACATTATTCTAAAACATAATGTACATCATATTACCCTCGAAGTTTCATTATATTATATTCTAACACATAATGTACATTATTCTAACACATAAAGTATAACACATAATGTACATTATTCTAACACATAAAGTACATTATTCTAACACATAATATACATTATTCTTACTCATAATATTCAATGACGTTGTTTTGTACTGTAGTTCACACAATAATTTGCCGTCAAAGAGGGGTTGCAAAGTAATGCCTACCAAAGTTTGCCATTTGGGAGGGTGGGTTTCTGTGGGTGCTTTCCCCGATGAGGGGGGTGGAGCACATGGTTCTCCAGATAGGGACTTTCATGGTTGGTTAACAAAAACAAGAAAAGAGCCTAAGGGTTAGGCTCATTCATTTTAGAATAAACCTTAGAATTAGGCTCAATCCATTTTTGAATTATTTTTAATAAAGAGCAGTAAATACGGTAGGTGTATTTACACCTACCGTATTTACTGCTCTACCTATTTATTATACAAAAATAAAAACCTAAAAGCCTAATCCACTTTATATATATACCTTATTATAACTCAATTTTTACCTTTTAGCCATTAACAAATCATAAATATATTTTGTGCAAATACTAATTTTGGTCCCACGACTATTAGCAAAATGACAATTCTGGTTCACATGTTTAATTTCTACCAATTTTGGTCACACGACTATTGCTTTAGTACCAATTTTCATCTACGACCATTATTTTAGTGTCAAAATTCATCGCACCGATCAACCATCCGTTTAATACGTTCAAAAATCTAACACATAAAGTACTTTGAATAATTCTCTGATTTTATTTATTAAAGTAGTTTCTATTAACATGTTCTGAACTAGTAATAGATTAGTTCTATTCTTTAGTAATGATCATAGTTTTTTAGCTAATTTACTATGCTTCTGTTATTTTATTCTAGCCTATTTAAAGGCCTTTGATCGGTGAATAATATATTCAGATCATCTTCCTGAATTACTAATATCATTACTACTCACCAAGTGTTGGAGAAAATACCTGAGGGACTTTCCTGTTTTTCCTTCTTGTTGAATCCCTTTGCAATAGTTTTGGGCCTCTAAAGTTTGCCGGTCGAGAAGAAGAAAGGCGATTGGTCGCCTTCTTCGCCTGAGAAGGCGACCCAGATGGTCGCCTTCCTTCTATGCGACCGGCGACCAACGTTTGTCGATCATTTTCTTGTCAGAATTTGCATCAGAAGGTTGTGGAACCCTAGTGACGGTTTTTCGATTTCATTGCATTAAAATACAATGTTTATGGATTTAATTGCAACTTTAAAATGTTTAGGGGTCTAATTAACTTTTCAGATAAAGTTTGAGGGCATATTTGTCTATTTTTTATTTTTAAATGAATAATTTCTTCCAAACATTTTGTGCTCGGTTGATACCTCTGTGTAACTCTTCTTGAAAAAAGTTCATAAAAAATAGGCTAAAGTGTCATCCCGCACCATGAACTATATTCGATTATTCATGCCGCACCCTAATCTTTCATAACGTATATATAGAGCCATAAACCAAAAAAAGTTTTTCACTTAGAATTTTTTACAGGTTACCAGCAGGTTCTAGGTAATAATTAATATGCTTACATGAACTTTTTTCTTTCTTTTTTCTTTTTTCTTCTAGCATTCTTGCTGCAATCTGTGGTATTGCATGCTGAAGGCTCGACCTTTTCTATCAACTTGGATTCGGAGGCCATTGGTATGATTTCAAAGAACTTCAGGTGGAATTGGAGAAATTATAAGCTTTGAGTGGAGAGATTCAAACACTATGATCCATCTTTCACCATCTCTAATCAAATTGCATATATGGACTCTGTCGTACTTCAACTTGGGAATTTGAGTTTGGGAGAATAGGGGAAATCGTTTAGTTTTTTTTTTTTAAAAAAAAATTATTAAAATCGCTTACATGGACTGAGAAATAAGGCCACATCAGCTTATTACCGTGCCATGTCATCACCAAAACTGGAAAACCTGCAAAATATTTTAGGCGAATTATTATTTTTTGGTTTGTGGCTTGATATATACATTATGAAAGTTCAGGGTGCGACATGAATAATTAGATATAGTTCAGGGTACGGGATTACACTTTAGCCTAAAAAATATATTGAACAACTCCTACTTTGTAATTGAATCTGTATTACTAAAAAACAATCTTAATTCGGAAATGGACAGTAATAAAGTGGACCCCCGTGCAAAGCACGCCACTGTACTATGGTGTCGTTTTAGGCAATCTTCATTTTTACCAATAATTTGGCATCAAGTGCACCCCTCCCCCCTCTCCAACACCCCACCCCACCCACTCCCACCTTATCATTTTCAAAATTTGAAAGAACCTCAAACAAAAACATGACATAGCCGTTATCCCCTCAAACATCCGCCCCCACTCTCCGCCTCCGCCGCCCTTCTCCTCCATTAAACTACCCCCACCCGGTTCTTCAATCTGTATAGAAATCCCATACAAGACTCCATGCTTCTAAGCCCCTGAGAACAAAAAAAAAAATGAAATCAATGAAGGTGAAGCTGCTGAAGAAGCTAAAAACAATCAAGATAGTTGGCCATAACCCTAAGCAAGAAAGAGTTCTCCGTTTGAAGGCTTCCGATGGGTATGTCCCCATTTCTCCGCCGCCGCCGCCCCATTCTCCATTGTCCCCAATTTTTATCCAAGAAGAAGAAGAAGAACCGGAAATTATTGAGGTTTCGGAGCTGATGAAGGATCTTGAAGATGAAGAAATGGAGTTTCTTGATGCGATTGATGACAAGGAGAACATTAGGCCTGTCTCGGAGGCTAAGAATTCGGAGAATCTTTCGCCATTGAAGCCAAAGATTGAAGCTTTTTATGGTAAAGAATTGCAAAGAGGGGATTCAAGATTTCCCTCTCCTTTGTCTGAGATTGATGTGTCCACCTTTAGATTTTTACAGGCAACAATAGAAGCCAAAATTCAACACTTAACATCATCATTTAACGAAGAAAAAGAAGAAGAAGAAGAGGAGGAGGAGCAAGAACCACCTATGAAAGCCCAAAAATTGGAGGAAAATACTAATCCCCTACTAGGTTTTGAAGAGAAATGTCCAGCAGGGGGGAGTGATTCAGTAATCCTGTACACGACAGGGCTTCGAGGGGTACGAAAAACGTACGAGGATTGCCAAAACACGAGATTGCTGCTGCAGAATTTGCGGGTTTTGTTCATGGAGCGAGACATCTCAATGCACTCGGAGTTCAAGGAGGAGCTGTGGGGAATGCTGGGACAAAAGGTGGTGCCACCAAGGCTGTTCATCAAGGGGAGATACATTGGAGGAGCAGAGAGAGTGTTTGCCTTGCATCAACAAGGGAAGTTCAAGGCTCTGCTTCAAGGCATTCCTCTTGATGTTTTGCAAGAGCCCTGTGGAGGGTGTGGTGGGATGAGATTCATCCTGTGTTTCAGATGCCATGGAAGCAGAAAAGTTCATGTTGATGATGATCAGAATGATGATGATGATGAGTGGAAGAAGAAATGCCCAGAGTGTAATGAGAATGGGTTGATTGTCTGCCCTCTGTGTTGTTGAGTTGATTAAGTATGCTCGGACACTTCAATTGGTCACAAATGTAAAATTTGTCATAAGAGTTCAATGATGAATTTTACGGGTTGTAGTGTGGAAGTAACCTCTCAAATGAGGAGTTTCTTGTGTGCAGTGAACAAAAATTTAGCTTCTGTTGATCAGTTGAGTTACCATGATTTAACTGGCGTGGAGTGGCTAATCCCACCTTTTTGTGACAAGAATGGAGTTGAGTTGATTGATTCTTTAATGTTGGGAATCTTCAGTTGGTTATAGATTTCATAGTAATTACATGTAGAATCCAAGAAGACACAACCAATGTCTGTATCTGTTCTTTAATAATTTTGTGTGGGTGTTCATGCAGATCATCTCATATTTTTTTTGTGTTTGTGTTTGTGTTTGTTATATATATATATACACACACATACTTAATTGGATGTTATATGTATATTTTGTACGTGTATGATGAAGAAAATTGAAAGCAGTTCATTTTTGTGTAATTTAATTTCCACACCCTTAGTTTGAGTTAATACCAATTTTTGGTTCATCAAATATAGTGATGTTCTTCTAATCATTGGTCATGATTCAGTTTAGGTCTTTAATTTTTGGAAAAATAGTGTTTTTTCTTAATATTTTAGTTTCTCGATTGTTGATGTGAGTATTATTAACATTCTAATATTTTTTTTGAAAGTTGGTGGATAGTTTTGGCCCCTTACCATAAGAGCCACTTATAAAGTCATTAAAGCCTATATTAACATGTTGAAGAACAAAAATCATCAACATCATCATTTTGTGAAAAATTGAAAAGCCAATAATATTGCTTGTATCCACAATTTAGAGACTAAAATTGTTATTTCTTTTTAAATATACATAAAAAAAAAACACTCTTTTCTCTTAATTTTTTAAATCAATTCGATTCGATTCAAAATTCAGTCTAGGTTTGTGAACAACATTGTCGAATGCAATGCTATTGAGGCAGAATCTTAGGCTATCATTCTCGACTTGCAATTGATGGCAAGCGATTGTGGAGTATGGCTCTAGTAAAGGGTGAAGTAGTTAGGGGTGGGGTAGGAAAGAAAATGCTTAATTGCTTATATATGAACTTATTTTAACCCGAGATAGTTCAAGTGGCAAGTGAACTCTCTTTGTGAAGAAGAATTTCGGAAGAACCTGAGTTTGATTCCCACAGATAACGATGGTCCAAAGCGGGAATTAGTTGAGTGGACTCGGATTAAAAATGCCTTGAAGTATAAACTTGGAGTATGTCTATAGAGAGAAAAAAAATAGATGAGCCTTATATAATTTCTAGTACATCTTTACAATTTGAAAGGGGCATGAAGATTTTGGAGTCTCCCTAACTATTACTATCACCAATGCCAATTGGGGTGTTATAATTGTTGAAAAAAATGATATATAAAGTGGTTATTTTGAGACAATATTTTTAATGGAGTTTACTTTTGATTTTGGTCGGGTTAAAAGTAGATTTGTATTCTCCAATCGCTAGGCACTTTGTGCTCAATTAGTACATTTGTGGTTATCTTTGAGGAAATGTCACAGGATCAAATCTTCGGTGGTGGGTATTGATTCTTTTGAATCTATATTGAAAAGATATTATCTTGTAAATTGAGTTGATAGTACTAAAAAGAGACAATTTTTATTTGTTTTATATCAAATAAAATTCAAATTTAAAATACGTGGAGGAGTTTTACATCTTAAAAATACATTTATTATTCTCAAAGTAATTATATACTTAAGTTGCCTTGGAGCATTGGGTCAAGAGGAATATCCTTGAAGGATTTGTTGTTCTTTTTACTTTATTACTATTATTTTAACCATGGAAAGCATACATATAACGTTAAAAATTATGTTAAAGTTGATAGATTACTAAAAACATCCTTACGCGGCCGATCTCAAAGTTTCACTTTACTAGGTAAAAAATAAATAAACAAAGGCAAAATTTTGAATTAGTAGGGTCATAAAACAAGAAGAAAGTGTAAAGATGTTATGAGTAACAAAATTAAAATGTTGAATCAATTTGAAAGGGTGATCGATTATGTAGAGCACATTTTTTATATCAAAAGGTTAAGAGTTCGATCAATTATTGTCAGTACTTTTTTCATCGAGTCTATTGAACATGACTTTTCTAGCTAGTGCGGTTTACTTTTTATGTATAGTAGTTATACACTCTCAAATATTAATTATGTTGAAAAAGTGATTTGTTGTGCCCGTTGGCCTTTTAGCTCCTAACCGGTGATTGGTATTTTGCAGGAAATCTATAAACAGAGAATAGAGGCAAGGTGGGAGAGCATTCTTATTCATGATCATTGTATCTTTACAAGTGGGAAACCCCAATATATATAATGTACAAGTAATAATAACAATACTAAGTATGGTGACCGTTACAACGGTTACACAAATAATGGCCACATAAATATATTTATTATAACACTCCCCCTTGGACATTATTCGTTCACGATCTTGCCTGGTTTAAAAATTTGCTAGGAAAATCCTGTGGGAAAAACCTAGACATAAAAAGAGTACAATGTATATGAATGGTATATTCAAATACTTTCATGCCTTGTTAAAAACTTCACTAGGAAAACCATGTGAGAAAAACCTAGTTGAAGAAAAGAGTACATGATATATATTGTCATGGTTGCCTCATTAAAAACCTTACACTAAGAAACCCAGTGGGGCAAAACTTAGTTAAGGAAAAGAGTACAACCATAACTTTTTGCGTTTAATCTTCAGGATTTGTAAAAGTTGGTGGTCTTCTAGACCAATAATTTATGTGTATGTTGTTGCTCCCCCTGAAGACAACAACCTTCCTGATTGCCTCGTTAAAAACCTTAACTTAAGAAAACCCGGTGGGAAAAACTTAGTTAAGGGAAAAAGAGTACAATTATAAGCCTTTAGGGCATAATCTTCAGGATTTCGAGGTTCGTCTATTTAAGTATTTATTTGCAACTTTCTTCTCGTTTATTATATCATACTCATGTCTCGTTAAAAACCACACTAGGAAAACCCAATGGGAAAAACTAGTGAGGAAAAAGAGTACATAGTATATAGGTTGCAAAAGAGTACAATTGTTGGTCCATTTAAGGACTCACCCAATCTTCAGGATTGATTTAAGTAAAGTCCAACATCTCCCCCTGAAGATAACAATCTTCGATTTCTACATTGCTTAAAGTAGAATAATTGTTTCAAAAGGAGCGTAGAGGAGATGATATGGCAATCTTCAGGATTGTCACTATAAATTAATATTTTATACAATGTTTCTCGTGACTCATCTGGGGTTATGTGGGTTGAATATAGCCAATATTCTTTAACCATACCCACTTAAACCATGCTTTTATTATCCTCTCATAAGGTAGTGAAGGTAGAACATGCATAAACCAAGTGATCTATGAGAAACAAACATTAGTTTATCGCATATCTTTACTAGAGGATATTTGGAGCACTAGGAGTTATAAGTGATTTCATTATAAGGACAATGTCAGTCCTAATACGATCACAGAACTTTTGGTTCTTCCATAATGTTCCAATAATAATGAAGTAATGGACTTTAAGTCCCTGAATGTCCTTAGTATCATTTTTGAGTCTAAACGGTTCATTATCTTCTTCAAGAGATATAACTGTTAGTGTGATAAGTCAATCATACATATCTATATGAAATCCTTCTAAAAATAGACTGATTGGTGTATAAATTCCTTTCAAGGAAATACTCGATCTGCAAGTCGAGGTGATAATTGGTTTACCAAGTCTTTTCATTTCTAAAATTCGTTTTTGGAACTAATACCATTATGCTCTTTATGATTCAATAAGTACTACTGTATATTTTGATTTTTTTATTTTCCTACTTCGGGAGGAAATTACTCAGTTAATTGCTTTACTATTCAGTAAAGGCTTTGTATTTCGACAACAAACATGTTGTAATTATAAATCCATCAAGGATAAAATTTAGTAATACTATGCTCATTTACAATTCAATAAAGAACAGTAGTACTTATGGTACATATTATCCCTTCTAAATGAGGGTAATAACTCCATTCGTAATCCTTTAACGAATTCATAATGACACATAATTCTTTCTTCAAAAAGGAGAATTACTCAGTCAATTATGATCTGTGCTAAGGTCATATAAAGACCATACCGTCCAGTGACCTTATTGTCATATGGTCAAGACGTTTATTAGCTGCATATCTAAGTTTATTCTGCCATTTATCTTGTATAGCGGAACTTAATGTCATCGTACATGGGAGATTTGATCAAGGGTTTCTGCGTGAACCCATGTGTTACAAGCACTCGCTATTATACCGCATTATCTCTTTCGTAAAAAACAACCATTTGTAACCAACGGGGTTATCATTCAATGGTGTACATTTATCAAGAGAATTTAGCGAGNCGTTTAATCTTCAGGATTTGTAAAAGTTGGTGGTCTTCTAGACCAATAATTTATGTGTATGTTGTTGCTCCCCCTGAAGACAACAACCTTCCTGATTGCCTCGTTAAAAACCTTAACTTAAGAAAACCCGGTGGGAAAAACTTAGTTAAGGGAAAAAGAGTACAATTATAAGCCTTTAGGGCATAATCTTCAGGATTTCGAGGTTCGTCTATTTAAGTATTTATTTGCAACTTTCTTCTCGTTTATTATATCATACTCATGTCTCGTTAAAAACCACACTAGGAAAACCCAATGGGAAAAACTAGTGAGGAAAAAGAGTACATAGTATATAGGTTGCAAAAGAGTACAATTGTTGGTCCATTTAAGGACTCACCCAATCTTCAGGATTGATTTAAGTAAAGTCCAACATCTCCCCCTGAAGATAACAATCTTCGATTTCTACATTGCTTAAAGTAGAATAATTGTTTCAAAAGGAGCGTAGAGGAGATGATATGGCAATCTTCAGGATTGTCACTATAAATTAATATTTTATACAATGTTTCTCGTGACTCATCTGGGGTTATGTGGGTTGAATATAGCCAATATTCTTTAACCATACCCACTTAAACCATGCTTTTATTATCCTCTCATAAGGTAGTGAAGGTAGAACATGCATAAACCAAGTGATCTATGAGAAACAAACATTAGTTTATCGCATATCTTTACTAGAGGATATTTGGAGCACTAGGAGTTATAAGTGATTTCATTATAAGGACAATGTCAGTCCTAATACGATCACAGAACTTTTGGTTCTTCCATAATGTTCCAATAATAATGAAGTAATGGACTTTAAGTCCCTGAATGTCCTTAGTATCATTTTTGAGTCTAAACGGTTCATTATCTTCTTCAAGAGATATAACTGTTAGTGTGATAAGTCAATCATACATATCTATATGAAATCCTTCTAAAAATAGACTGATTGGTGTATAAATTCCTTTCAAGGAAATACTCGATCTGCAAGTCGAGGTGATAATTGGTTTACCAAGTCTTTTCATTTCTAAAATTCGTTTTTGGAACTAATACCATTATGCTCTTTATGATTCAATAAGTACTACTGTATATTTTGATTTTTTTATTTTCCTACTTCGGGAGGAAATTACTCAGTTAATTGCTTTACTATTCAGTAAAGGCTTTGTATTTCGACAACAAACATGTTGTAATTATAAATCCATCAAGGATAAAATTTAGTAATACTATGCTCATTTACAATTCAATAAAGAACAGTAGTACTTATGGTACATATTATCCCTTCTAAATGAGGGTAATAACTCCATTCGTAATCCTTTAACGAATTCATAATGACACATAATTCTTTCTTCAAAAAGGAGAATTACTCAGTCAATTATGATCTGTGCTAAGGTCATATAAAGACCATACCGTCCAGTGACCTTATTGTCATATGGTCAAGACGTTTATTAGCTGCATATCTAAGTTTATTCTGCCATTTATCTTGTATAGCGGAACTTAATGTCATCGTACATGGGAGATTTGATCAAGGGTTTCTGCGTGAACCCATGTGTTACAAGCACTCGCTATTATACCGCATTATCTCTTTCGTAAAAAACAACCATTTGTAACCAACGGGGTTATCATTCAATGGTGTACATTTATCAAGAGAATTTAGCGGGTTATCATTCAATGGTGTACATTTATCAAGAGAATTTAGCGAGTCGAGCTATAATGGTGTACATTTATCAAGAGAATTTAGCGAGTCGAGCTATGCCTTTACTTGCTCCTTTAAAGAATTTAGCGAGTCGAGCTATGCCTTTACTTGCTCCTTTAAATATTAAATAATGAGGATGCTTCTATTTACTTGCTCCTTTAAATATTAAATAATGAGGATGCTTCTAGCAACTTGCTCCTTTAAATATTAAATAATGAGGATGCTTCTAGCACCTCACCTGGATCCAGTTTATTTAAATGAGCAACTATATAGGCGTGTGTTGTCGATAACTATATAATTTTCTCCCAAAATCATGACAATTTTTAACCAGATCGTTGACATTTTCCAAATATTAAGATCTGATTGTTCCGCATCCCTAGTATTAAGTTTGTTGGTGCACCTTACTAGGGTTTTCGTCATCTGGACGAACATCTTCAGGACATAATTCCTTTTAAGGCAAAAGTGACAATGTTTCTTTGCTAGCATTATGTTTCATATCTCTTAAACCGATAGATCTCCTTAGGGCGTCAAGGAGTATCGAGCTAGTGCGGTTTACTTTTTATGTATAGTAGTTATACACTCTCAAATATTAATTATGTTGAAAAAGTGATTTGTTGTGCCCGTTGGCCTTTTAGCTCCTAACCGGTGATTGGTATTTTGCAGGAAATCTATAAACAGAGAATAGAGGCAAGGAGAATGGGAGAGCATTCTTATTCATGATCATTGTATCTTTACAAGTGGGAAACCCCAATATATATAATGTACAAGTAATAATAACAATACTAAGTATGGTAACCGTTACAACGGTTACACAAATAATGGCCACATAAATATATTTATTATAACAAATTACATATTTTTATAATTAAAAAAAAAGTTAAATCAATGGTTAGACATTCTCCACGACTATGTGCACAATGTGATGATAACCATTGGAGCAGTATCAGTCTATGTGCTCATAAAGAGAATTCAAATTATGTAAGATATCACGTTGACGCAAACAAATAAATATCTACCTCTACAATCTTAATAAGAGTCAATAGTGTTAGGGTTCTAACGGGAAGAAAAAAATGTTGGTGTAATTACTTAAATGAATGGTTCATATTATTTTGATTTTAGTAATCTTTTATGATTTTCCTTCTTTATCCTCTATTATATTATTTTCTTCCTTTAAATAACCCTACGTTCCGTTAACTTTTAACTTTAGTAACAGAATATTCCGTTAATTTTTAACTTAACCATTAATTTCTATAAGAAAGGTCTTAGGTTTGAATTTCATCTTAATCAGAGTTGGTATAATTATTAAACATATACTAAGAATATGTTAGAGTATATTATTGAAAATTAAGTACACATTCTATTACTCTTATACTCTTATTAAATTAAATAAATTGTACATTTCTTTAATTTAGATGTTTACAATGCCTTTATTCAAAAAAAATATTCATTATCAAAAAATTTTTAAAAAGAGATATAATTTAATTAGTTATATCGTCTTTATTTTTTACAACAAAAATTATTCTTTATCAAAAATTAAAAAAGAGATATAATTGCATTAGTTATATAGTCTTTATTTTCTACAATAAAAATTATTTTATCAAACAAATTTAAAAAGAGATATAATTTCATTACTTATATTGTCTTTATTTTCTACAATGCAAAAATTCATTACCTTCAAATTCATTAATTAATTATATTCACTACATATATTCATTGTTTTCGTTTTACACTATCTTGTAATTAAATATTCTGTATCAATGTTATAATACAAAATAATGTTATATATTTATTTATCAAGTATTCTATTAATAACATAGAAAAAATTTAAAAAAAAAAAATTTGAAATCAATCATATTAACTACTTAGGGAGGATTTGTTGACAAAGAAGACATTCAAATAACCCAATAAATTGAAGCGAGAAACTACCTCGTAATATTTTTTGGACTACATCACAGTTGTTCACTTTAAAGGTAAATCGTGCGAGAAACTACTCCATAATATTTTTTGGACTACATCACAGTTGTTCACTTTAAAGATAAATCATATTTCTTTATTAATATGATTTAAAATGTATAAAGTTTTATTACCAAAAGTAGTACTCCGTATTTATTTATACTATTGTTTTTAGACTAAGTATTTTGACTATCGTTTTTACAAATTGCAAACATTTATTCTAGTGACAATTATAATCAATCTCTCGTATATTATCTTGCATTCATATACTTTGAATTACCGATTTAAATAAACAAATTCAACATTCAATTACATATGCATGAACATCTCATATATAATCTTGTATTGATATACTTTGAAATACTTATTTAAAAATATATATTGGGGGTTATCCTATTCGCGCAACGCGCCTGAAAAAACTAGTATGGTTTATAAAGTTTGAATTCAATTTAGTTATTCATTCGAGTCAAGCTTGAATTCTAGTTTTTCGAATAATGAATCAATTTAAATTTGAATATTTTAATACTTGATTCAATTTTTTTTTTTTAGTACTACTGACTCTGTAGTGTCTATTTAGAACTATACTTTTTCAACCTAATATGGTATCCACTAAGGCTCGAACCCACCCCTTTCTATATGGGAGTGCAACCGGATGCCACTAGACCACAAGATCTTGGCATATATATAAAGTTTATAATTGAGACATAATATTGAAATTTGTTATGATATTTGATTGTAAAATGTCTATTATTACAATTTTGTGTATAAAATAGAAAAAAAAAAAAAGAATTATTGAATCTATTTGGCTCAAATCAAGAATATCAATGGGCTCCTCTCATTTAGAATTAAACTTGAAACTTTGTGATTATAAAGCTAATAGACCAACCAACTTGACTAGGGTTGTTCTCATATTTAATCATTTTAATTCTTGACAATTGTCAATCACAAAATTAGTATTTAAATTAACCAAATATGTGCGATTTTAGGGTATGTTTAGTTCGCACATGGGAATCGGAATCGGAATCTGAATGGGAATGATAATCAAATACTTGATAATGGTAATGTGTTTTGGTGAAAGTATTTTACATGTTTGGTAGTAGGGTGGAATTGGAATGATTACTAATATTGATTTTTAGTTGTGTAGGACTGTATAATAGGAATAATGATTTTAAAAATACAAAAACAAAACATTAAGGCGATTGATCCTAATATAATATAATGACGTACAAGCATCAATATGAACAAAAAAAAATCAAAACAAAAATCTAAAAGTACTAATTCAAACTTAAAAATTAGATTACCAATAAGATTGAGTGATACCCCTTTTAATTAAGGAATGAGATATTTTATTGAAGGGGTAATCAAATCTCATAGTTGTGTTTTAAAAAGTTATCAACCAAACACTAATTATGATTTTGATTTTCATTCCTAATGTACAAACCCATGAACCAAACACACCCTTAGTCTATCTATTAACCTTTGCCATTACTTACCATTTGCTTTTTATTTGGCATACAACATATGGCTAAAATTATATCAGCCATGATCTACATTGCAACAAGGTAAGCCAATAACAAATGTTCATTTTTAATATACTAAAGGTTATTTTAATGCATCATATTAAAAATTTATTTTTATATATTACTCTAAAAATGAGCATGTAGTACATTAAAAATAAACATTCAAAAAATGAATATATAATATGCTAAAAATGAGCATTCAGTATAATAAAAATAAATATATATACTAGTGAGTGTGTGTGTGTGTGGATAATATATCAAATGCGATAATAGGCTTCATGTAGAAGATATGTTTAATCTCCGCCTTTGATTTAATCAAAATGAATCGCTCAGATTGAACACAGATTAAAAAAATGCAGTGACAATTTAGTCTTCTTGCATCTAGGTCAAATTTAAGGTGTGTGGTTTTTATGCTTAACAATTACCCCGTATATAACCAATAATTTGATACATTCTTATTAAAAAAAAAAAAAAAAAAAAACCTGAATTGCGTGCCAACTTGAAGATCATATACGGAAACTAGGAAGAAAATGACTTGTACACATGTAATCTTATACAATGGAGTCAATGGAAATAATACTAACAAGAATAAAACTCATAATTTAAATACAAAAATTATGCCCCATCACTCACTTTGTAATCCTTTTGAGCAATTTAAGCTTGTCAGTTTTCTTATATATTTACGTGGCTGCATGCATAGTTTTGTGCTTTGCATATATATCTTGAAATTTCTTGTGCGTTATTTAATTTGGCAGTGAAATATCAAATATGTGTGCGTATAGTGGGAAAATTGAATCAACTTGGCAAGAAAATGCATATGCTTTTGTTATATAGAAGTTAGTTTATTCTTAAATAGTGATGGCTGATTTTTCATGCCAAAAAAAAAAAAATTATAGTGATTGCAGATTTTTTATGCGAAAAAAAAAAAAAAAAAAAAAATCCTGATTGCAAGCAAATAAAATTTTCCAAACTCATGGACTACCTCTACATTATTGTTGTATATGTAATAGGTGACGTGGTGAGATGACGAATTGTTGGGAGAAAATATGAAATTGATGACGTGAGGAGGGAGAGGGTGGGACCCACAAAGTGACAACATGTACACAGTTGTTGAATAGTTGATGCGCAGTAGGCAGTAGCCTAGCATCCAATGGCGGCGGGTCCACTTTACTCGCTTCCTTCCATTCATATTCCGTCCCTTTAATTTGTTGGAGGTGCAGAATTGGATACTCTCTCTCATCTCATCACCAACTTTTATCTTCCGCAGATTAAACAAAGCTAAGCAAAGTTTGGAAATGGAAAAAGTGGCGATTGATGGGTCAGAGTCAGAGGTGGTGGTGGATGATGCTCACTCCCTCCTCAACAAAATCTCTGCTATTCGCACTTCAGGACCTTCAAAGCTCCAGGTTTTCTTACATTTATGTTCCTTTTTTTTTTTAATGACTGTTGAACATGTAATAATATGATGGGAAGTATATCCTGGGTAACTTGCTAGGTATGTGCTCCGTATGTACTTCTAGGAGCGCGAAGAACAATTCCTGAATAGATCCGACCTAATAAGAGTCCCGAATTGACCTAAGGAGAGTATTATGAGTTCGTCATTGAATGTTGATTCGGTCCCGAATTCGAAGTTCGGACCGGGTATTCCGACCATGAACACTTCCTTAGGTGATGGGCATGTCAGGAATAAGGCCCCCATTCCTGGCATGTATTCCTCTACATGTCCCTATAAATAGAGCATCTATTGCAAGGTGAGGGGGGACTTTGGGAAGCATTTACACCTTAGAACATCTAAGAGCTCGGGACCCTCCAACCCTAGACTCAACTACCCGACTTACTATATATAATCTCTACTCGTATCAGTATACATGAGAGTATTTATCACATCATAATATATAACCATAAATGTGCAGTCCAATTATCAGTTTAGACTTTTAGTTGAGGCGGAACACATACTTCAATTTGGTATAGAGCTAACTCTTTTCAAAAAAAAAAAAAAAATTTGGTATAGAGCGAACCCAATGCAAGAGTATAGATCAATGCAGTGAGTGGAGTGTTGGGTAGTGAACTATTTGTTTCAAGCAAGATGCCTAGCTACTTATATTGGCTGCGCTGATTCTGTGATTAATACTTCTCTTAATTAACTTTCTACATACATACATATATATATACATCATCTTGGTTTGCATTGTGAGGTTTAATGTATGTTTTTGTTTTGATATCCACACACTCTTCATATGATGATTTATAAATCACTAGGTAATTGCGGATTTTGATGGGACCTTAACCAAATACTGGATAAATGGACGTCGAGGCCAAAGTAAGTGTCCACTCCAAGTTTCACTTCACTACTATTTTTGGTTGGAATGATGCATTTGGATGATCAAAAGAATGTATTGTATGTATGTTTTGGACAGAGGCCAGTAAAGTCTAAGTCCAGCACATTGTCATTTGAAAATATGGCAGTATATAAGGAAATAAAATTGCACCTTCAGCTATAGCTTTTCTGCAAGGAATTGAAAATGTGACTTTATATAAGGAAATAACGTTGTGCCTTTGCTACAAACAATATCTTTTATGCAGGGAATTGAAAATGTGATTTTATATAAGGAAATAAAATTGTGTTTTCAGTACGAGCTATAGCTGTTAGCGTAGGTAGTATGCATGTTTTGGGCGGAGGCCAGTGAAGTCTAAGTCCAACACACTGTGCCATTTGAAAATATGCCAGTATATAAGGAAATAAAATTGCGCATTTGCTATAAGTTATATATATAGCTTTTGTGCCAGGAATTGAAAATGTGACTTTATATAAGGAAATAAAATTGCACTTTCACTAAGAGCTATAGCTGTTGGTGTAGGCAGTATGTATGTATGTATGTATATTTTCATTTGCAACTTCAAGTGATTGACATAAATGTTTAAAGCAAACAAACAAATTAATTAAACTGTGTGTGCGTAGGCAGTCATAGCCTTTTGCAGCAGGATGATCCGGAATACAACATGAAGAGGCAGAAATTAGCTGAGTATTATCACCCCTTAGAATTCAACCCAGCAATACCACTTGATGAGAAAACGAAGCTCATGGAAGAATGGTATTATATTACTCTTGCTCTTCTCTGCTGTTTGCTGCAATAACCAAACTGAATTCATAGTTAGCTAATAGCTTGCAAGCTTCTTTGAATAATAATACTTCTCTGTTTAGTATCTGCAGCATTCTCCATTAGCTCAAAGGCCCGTTTTTTAATTTGTTAATGGTTTGAATCGAGTGAGTCTACTATGGTTTTAATTAGCATCTTAAAGTTGAGGCTCATTTCTGCAGGTGGGGAAAGACACATGACCTTCTTATTGAAGGCGGTCTTACATATGACGCTATTAGGAACTCTGTTGCGAATGCCAACATTGCTTTCAGAGATGGCGTTGTCGAGTTTTTTGAACTTCTAGAGGTGGGTTTTCACAATCAAACCGATTTTGATGCCTAATTGTGTACAGAATGGAATGGATTGACAGTTAAATTGTTGTTTTTTTCTGCTGGCGCAGGAGAGAAACGTGCCTGTTCTTATATTTTCTGCTGGTCTAGCTGACATAATAGAGGAGGTCAGTTAAGTTCTTCAATTCACTCCCTCTGATAAGTTGCTTGATAGTGCACAAATAATAGACAGACATTGTTAGCTAGCACGCGATGCCATTTCTCGTTCTTTAATTTGCTAGGTGCTAAGGCAGAAACTTGGTAGATCGTTCAAGAACATCAGGGTTGTATCCAACAGGATGGTGTTTGATGAGAACGGCCACTTACTGCGTTTTAAAGGTATCATAATAACGTAATGGAGTTGTTAAACAGGCAAGCCGGTTTGAAAATGACTAAGAGCTAGCTTAGCTTGTAGTTCAGAAACAAGCCATCCACTTTTGGTATATGGTGGTGATAGAAGATGTGTTTTGATTTGATGCAGGTAAGACGATTCATGTTCTTAACAAGAACGAGCATGCACTCGACATGGCTGAGCCTCTTCACGAGCAATTTGGTGAGGAAGACGAGAATGGAATAACGATAAACGACGAGGAGGAATCTTCCCTAAAGCAGAGGACTAATGTTTTGCTTCTTGGTGACCACACTGGAGACTTGAGAATGTCTGATGGCCTGAATTACGAAACCCGAATTTCTGTTGGTTTTATGTAAGTGGAATGAATCTCCTAAAGTTTATCTTATCATCCCCTCTACCTTCCATAGCTGAAAGAAATAATTATTGCAGCAACCACAACGTCGAGGCTTCCCTCCATGGCTACAAGAAAGCCTTCGACGTCCTCTATCTGGTATATGAACTATTCGCTTTTCTTGAGGCTTGTTTTCACCTTAGAACACATCTAGTTAAATTTATAGAAAGAACGATTGATTATATATACTTGTTCGATCGGTGTTTCTTTTATGGCGTTGCAGAATGATGCAACCATGCATGGAGTAGTGAAGCTGGCCTCTCATCTGTGTTCTACATGAACAACCTAAAGGTTAAACTGCAGTCTGCAACCCCATGACAGGAATGCAAAGCTTTTGTATGTGTTTGTGATTGCTTTTCCTAGTAAATACTATTGCCTTGTAACTGTCTCATTATAAAGACTACCATTTGTCTGTAAAAATGATGGATACCTGCAAAAATTTGGGGATGCATGTTTTTATATATATTCTTCTGTCAAAGATGCATTGCAATTTGTAAAATTAAACACTTGCTGGTTCTAAAGATTATATCTATACTATGTGTAATACCACTGGTATTGAGTTAATAGGCTAGAAGTTGGGAATTCTCCCTGGATCTTCCTAATAATCTACACTATAAAAGTTTTGGTCAATATGTTTATACTCTTGAATTTCTTGATAAGACATATCCATCTTGATAATATTTTAATAATACATCCATTGGACCAAAGAACTTTTGATAACGCGTCACTTGGACTAGAGAACCATGATAATATTTTGATAATAATTTGGTAATACATTCATTGGACCAAAAATCTGTTGGCTTGCTGTAGTTTTTAGGCTACATTGGACAAATAATAATAATAATAATAATAATTGATAATACACACTTGATTTTACAACAAGGCAAGATAATACATCCTCTTTGTCAAAAGAAAATGAGTATGAGGAGCTTGAACTCGCCTTTGTAGTAACTGGTTTTTTTCGCTGATGATAGTTGTATAATATTTTGTAGTAGCTCAATCATGCTAATGTTTGAGATTTATTAATTGGGTATTCATTTATACTAAGTATGTTGGGCTATTGGTTATTACGTCATTATTATAATATAAAGGGTAATTATTTCTTCTACTTCCCCTTCACAATGTCCTACAACACAAACTCTTTTATTTCTTATCATATCTTCAATTCTTGCTTTTAAAGTTAGGCAAAAGGGTCAAATAGGCCCATCTACTACTAGCAAGTGTTCAATTCACACCCCAATCTAAAACATATTGTAATCAAGCACACTTACCTCATAAAATTGTTCGATGAGCTTTTTTCCGCAGGTTACCACCCCATTTGCGATGACCTGACTTGGTTTTGATTACGTGGAATTGTTTACATGGCATTAAAAAAACAAAAATAAAAACCCATTTTCCCCAAAACTCATTCTCAAATTCTGAGATCCCTAACCCGACGCCATTGACGACAGAGACGATGGCGGTTGGAGATTCTGAGCAACCTTGTAGATAAGGTCTCGGTGAGGGAGACTGTAGCCGCGGACGTCAGTTTGGAGAGTCGGTGAATTGACTTCGATGGCGAATAACTGGCCATTCCACCAGGCTTCCACCACCACTCTACCGTTGTACTTGGTCGCAAATTCACGGTGCGGCTGATGTTGAGGTTGAAAAATGAGGGGATGTTGGGTCAAATTTTGCGACTGATAATGGGGCAGAAAGTGAGAGGAGGGGGGGGGGGAGGTGTTGTTGGTGAAGAGGTCCAATCCCATCCGGTTCCTATTTGCGCCGGTTTGCATTCATCATCTCTTTGAAACCCAAGAGGCGACCGATTAGACTCTTCAAGCTCTTCATCATCAAACCCATATATATATATATAGGATGGCGTTCAGGTGAGTACGAGCAGCCTAGGAGAGAACTGCGGACGAATCACAGCGCGCCACGTGTCCAGGATGTAGTTGCATCTGACGTTATAACTAGGTGCACGTAATGTTATAAATAGATGCACCCAGGTGCATAAATGTTAACTAGGTAAATTACTTGCACTTGTAAGTGAAAATAGGTACACACGTGCAAGTAAAATGTATTACAAGTGCAAGTAAATTGTACACTAAGCATCAATACTAAGTGCACCTAATGTTATAACTAGGTTGCACCCAAGTGCATGAATATTAACAAAGTAAATTACTTGCACAAGTGCAAGTAAAATATATTGCAGATGCAAGTAAAATGTATTACATGTGCAAGTGAATTGTATACTGAGTATCTATACTAAGTGCACCTAATGTTATAACTAGGTGCACATAGGTTGCACTCAGGTGCATGAATATTAACAAGGTAAATTACTTGTACTTGTAAGTGAAAATATGTGCGAAAATAGGTGCACTTGTAAGTCAAACTAGGTAAACTTGTAAGTGAAACTAGGTGCACTTATAACACAATTACTTGCACCAAAGTTCCAGTTATTTATGATAATGTCACCGCGTCGTTTTTTTAAAATTGCATCTGATTCGTTGATCTGAACACGTGGACAGCTGTGATGTGTTCTCATTTCCTTCTTGGGCGGTTGTTCGCACGGGAGTGTGCCCCTATATATATATATATATATATATATATATATATTGGGAGGAATGACTAGATAAATCGTTGTGGACTTCCTTTGTTTGTTTACCTTGTTTTGCATATTACAATGAAGCCAAAGAGTCAAGGTCCAGCGAATGGACGACGTACTTCTAGAAGGCTAACCGAACAAATGAAGCAAGAGAAACTTAGGGCAAGGCGAGCAGCGAACAGAGGGCACGAGGTTGGTGACACCCCAAGCGATCCAGTGATCCTAATCTCTGAAGAAAAGGACCTTCGACCACCAGTCATTGAGCATGCAAGGAGACCCCTACGGACTGCACCATCTACCTGATCCTGACTTTCCATTTTACCTAGATCATGTGTTTGACTACCATCCTCCACCACCACCTGTACCTTTTCCACCTCTGCCCAATTGTCCACCATCGCTGGACCATGCAAGGTTTATGCGAGAAACCTTCTCATCTTCAAGCTCTAATCTCGGCAGCTGGGATCCACTCGTGTCCACCCAACCAGGAGAAGCATCTGAACTAGAATATGCGCCATCACCACCACATATATAGCATGCCAGAAGCAAGTCGAAGCACTGCCTATTCCACCAATGGGAAGTAGAACATATGTGAAAATTATTTGTGTTAGTGTGAACTCTGTTCTGTTTTGGTTTACAGTTTAGGGCAATAATTTGGTAGTGTATCTATGTATGTTTTGGCAGGTTATCTATGAAAAATGTTTGTGTTTGTGTTAATTGCAGAGATAATTCTTCGCCAGAGTTTTCTTTGGGAGTCGCCGGAGCATTTCAAGCAGCAAGATGAAGAATTGACCGATATGTGTGCTTTGTAAATTCCATGTCAACAAATTTTTGTTTAGCTAAATTACACGTCAGCTTTTTGGACTGGGTACCTACAGAAGACCTGTAAAAAATGCTTAGTGAAATTTTTTTAGGAGTTTGTGTGTCAAATTGGATTTTATTTTAATTAAATGTGTGAATTGAACACTTGCTAGTAGTAGATGGGCCTATTTGACCCTTCTCCTTAAAGTTAATAATATTCCCCATGCTCGCTTTTGACTCATCTATTCTTGAAATTTATCTATTGTGCAAGGAATTTTCATATTTAGGTTGGTATTATCAACTTCTATGTTTGTATTTTTTTCATGTTTTAAATAATTGACATATTACAAAAGGTTTTCCTAAAAAAGTTTGTGGATGCATTGAACCTCAATTCCTTCTGCCAATTTTATTTTTTTTTTAATTTACAGATTCTAAATTTTTTGAATTGTCTAACATTTCATTTTTCCACCACAGAATAAATTCTATTGCTTGTTTATTTCAAGAAAAAAAAAAGAAGAGATATTACTATAGTTGAGACTATAAGATAGTTACTAATGTTAAAACATAAACTCTTTAAAATATCAATGATACTTTCAATTACCAATGTAAGAAATACTAATGTTCCATACTCGAGCAACTTTGTACCCAACTAAGACACAAGTTAGTTGCAATTGACACTTGAACAATGATAAGTGGTTTGCAGATATACTAGCTTTTTAATATAATCATTGCTTTCATTTTCTGATGATATTTCTGAAAAAGAGTACAAATAATTTTTATTATTTATAATGCTTAATGTCCCAGATCAATATACTAGAATCTATGAATTCTTTGACAAGTAGAAACTAAAATGCAAATAGCTGACAATTGTTCTATTCCCAGGTTGTTTTGACTCATGAACATGCTGATGCAGTTCTTGGTTTAATATTAAACTATCAGTTAATCCCTATATAGTAACAAAAATATACAGTAATTTCTTGGTACCCCATTTTCAGAACTTCAATGCATATTGCCATATTCAATTCAACTTCTCATGTTCTTACATTCAATGAACTTATTACCACATTAAATTCCACATTCATCAAACAAACCAAAAAAGCTTCAAAACACCAGGTGCAGTAGAAAAATACATGTCATTAAACAAACCAAAAAAAAAAGGAGAGAGAGACGTACCAATTTGTGATACTGCTCAATAGCTGATCTAGACCCTCCGGTATGTCTAGAACATCCCGTATCAGGTCCTTCCACCTCACTCATCCTATTTTTGCATTGTTGTTTATATTTAGCTTTCACGTTAGTCCTATCCCAATATGCCTCCAAAATGGCCCATGTTTCTTTAGCTACACATGTTGGCTTCCTAGTTGAAGTCTGTTTCGCCTTGAATTTGGAGACCATATCTGTAGAGCATAGGCCTGCTTGTGCTAAAAAAGCTTTGCGAACTTGAGCATCAATAGACTCATCCCATGCCACTTGTATATATGTAAGAGATGAATAAGGATAAAAATAATACACACATAAATGTTAACATAATAACACATTTTTACCTCCCATCCTCTATATGAATAATAGGCAAATCACAACCAATTGATGATCCTGCAACTGATGAGGATGTGGGTGGAGCAGTAGAGTTTGATGGTGATGGAATCGACAAGTCAGCTGGTGAACCAATAGAAGCAGATGACACAATAGGTGGAGATACCACATTAGGAGGAGATGCCACAATAGGTTCCACAAGAGGTGTAACTAATGCACCTCGTCCACGTCCTCTTGTGCGTCCAGCTCTACTACCACCTCGTGTCATCTAAAATAAAATATAATAAAGTTAACAACAGATAAATATTACATGTTCATTTACTATCTGAACTATGCACTAATTATCAGTACCATTATCACTATCTCATATTACTAAATCTCTACTTGGGTCATCTATTTCTTCCTCTAACTCAATTTCATCTTCGATGTCACTATGTTCGCCATCAAGTTCTATCACCCCACCGTTTGGGTCATCTAAATGCAATGGGTCTTCATCTATTTGCACGAGATCATGATTGTCAGTAGTTTCCTCTTGAAATGGTGCATGTATTAGTGATTCTTCAGTAGATATAGATGATTTAGGAACTTCTACTTTAGGTTTCGCTTTAATTTTGCAAACAGCCCACCAGTCAAGCTTGTTGCGACACAAACTTGGGTATGTACAATAATAAATCTGAGCGGCTTGCATCGCTAGAATGAATGGTTCATAGCTATTGAACCTACACTTATGATTAACTTCAACAAGTTTATACTTGGAATGAACCTTTATGCCAACACTTGTGGGGTCAAACCACTCACACTTGAATAATATTATCCTCTTGATTGGTAAGCCAGGGTACTCAACTTGTACAACTTCTACCAATCGGCCATAATAATCACTTTCATCTACACTATAGTTTATACCTTTTATGCAAATTGCACTATTCGTTGTTTCTTCAACTCCACCATAACCAATGGTGTTAAATTTAAAGCCATTTACATAATACCCTGAATATGTATTGACAGATCTTAGTGGCCCTTTTGCAAGATCCTTTATAAATTTGTTTGAAATCTTATTTGAAAGATCATGTGCATGTATAATACATAATATAAGTGTTAAATTGTGTTAAACAATTTGAAACTCAATATACATAATATACAAGTCTTACATAATCATTGAACCAATTTGCAAATTCATTTTCCAATTTACGATCGATGGTAGTGCTTGAAATGTTTGATTGATTCCTCTTTAACTCCTCAATATAACCCCTTTAAAAGAATAAATGGGTTAATATTTATAACACATTGCATAAGAAAAATTGAACAAAATTGAATTATTACTCAATAACTAGCTCTACTTCTGAACAATTTAATAACACGCAGGTTTGAGCAGCTTTATACTCTTCATCTGTCATATATCTCGCTTTTGCTTTGCCAAATGCTCGACCTGAATACTTGAATATAGAAAGAGTTTATTCATGTTCATCAACTACATATTCACTACCATCTGCATTCCGAGGCACATTTCTGTGTTTCGTGCTAACATGGTTTTCAAAATAGTATGAACAGAACGATGATGCTTCTTCCATCAAATATGCATTGGATATAGAGCCCTCAACCTTCGCTTTATTTTTTACATTATTTTTCAATTTTCGAAGGTATCTAATAAAATTGATATATATAAGTGACAATTTTATTATATGTTTGGAAACATATAAAACAACTAAAACAAATCGTACCTCTCAAATGGATACATCCACCTATATTGAACTAGACCAACAATCCTTGGTAGATGCTCCATGGAGTTGAAGAAACTATAGGAGGAAATATATGTTCAAGTTGACATAGAATGAGAGGTATGTCATTCTCAAGCTTCATCAATCCCTCAACTCTAATCGTAGTGGAAGTAAGGTTCTTAAAGAATAAACCAAACTCTGTAAGAACTTTCCAAGCATTTAGCAAGAGCAACTCACGAAATGTAATTGGTATTAGCCTCTGCATAAACACATGACAGTAGTGACTTTTCATACCAAACAACTTCAACTTCTTCATATTTACACATTGACTCATATTAGATGCATAGCCATCAGGAAATTTGAGATTCCTAACCCATTCACACAATGCTTCCCTTGCCGGCTTGTCAAGGGTCTAACAAGCTTTTGGAAACTTTTCGGTCACAAGGTCTCGCTTCAGCTCAGGCCACCAACAATAATCATTAAGCTCTTCTCTAGATTTATATGTGAATATGACAAATCCCAAAAGATACTTCGCTTCTTCCAACCACAAGTTTTGGAAATGAATCCATTAACTTCAGCTGCATCCAATTCAGTGACTTTCTTAAGGCCTAAAGTCTCAATCTCTGCAAGGATATCATATCCCGACCGAACAAGCGGTGACTCAGTTGTAATCGCTCTGTTCTTAAAGAACATTGTCTTATTCTCGCGAAATGGATGATTTGTTCGCAAAAATTTTTGATGATTGTCAAACAACGATTGCTTACCACTACATTTTAGGGTGAAGGCATCTGATTTGTCCATACAAAATGGACAAGCTAACCTCCCAAAAGTGCTTCACCCGGATAACATCGAATATGCAGGAAAATCACTAACTGTCCACATAAGGGCAACTCACATCTGAAAATTCTACTTCTTTGAAATATCATATGTTTGAACACCGACTTCCCATAATTGGTTTAACTCCGCAATAAGCGATTGTAAAAAAACATCTATCTTCTCTTTTGGAATTTTTTGGACCTAGAACCAATACGATCAAGAACATATATTCCTCTTTCATACACATCCAAGGAGGCAAGTTATACGGTGTTAGTATGACAGGCCATGAGAAGTATTGTTGCCCTGATTCTCCAAATGGTTGAAAACCATCAATGCACAGACATAACTTGACATTTTGAATTTCAAATGCAAAGTCAGGATAAATGCTGTTAAAATGCTTCCAAGCATGCGAGTCTGAGGGACGACGTATGATTCCATCTTCAACTGAATTTGCATGCCACTTCATATCATTTGCTATAGCATTAGATGCATACAGCCTCTATAGTCGAGGAACAAGAGGAAAGTAATACATTTTTTTGTATGCTACATTAATTTTTTGTCGTTTTTGTAGCACCATGAGAAGTTTGTTTAAATAGAGGGTGGGCACAAAACTTATACGTTTTCATATCTATATCTGACTCCCAATATATCATGCAGTTGTTCTTGCAACAATCAATCTCCTGAACCAGCAACCTCATACCCCGTAATAACCTTTTGGTTTCGTAGAAGTTACCAGGAATTAGATTATCTTCCAGAACAACTTCTTTTATAAGTTTAGTGATTTGATTGAAACATTTTTCTGATATGTGATTCTCTTATTTGAAGCTCATAAGTCGAGCTACAAAAGACAACGGCGAGTGCTTTTTACACTCAGTGAACAACCCTTAATCTGCAGCTTTCAGCATGTCATAAAACTTTTGGGCCTCAGGATTTGGTGATTCTTCTATTTCATCCACATTAAATTGAACACCAGCAGCATCCATAACTATTGTGTGGTAAGAATTAGATGCTCCTTCATTAGTCATTTGAGATGGGCCACCAACATCTCAATCAACATCTACCCTCACAATTCTCTCGCCATGGAAGCACCAAACATAGTAGTCCGATGCAAATCCATATTTTGCTAAGTGGTATTTCACGGTAGGCACATTTAAAATCTTGGTGTTTTGACACCTGCGCTCAGTACATGGACACCTAATTCTTTTCCCGTCCATCCAACTATGTTGACTAGTAGCAAATTGGATGAAAGTTTTAATAACAGATAAAAACTCCTCAATTAGAAGACCATTTCTCATTCGTGTATACATCTAATGATGATTTGAATTCATTGTATTTATCACCTATTTCAAAATATTATTCAATGCTAATAACTTCATTTATCAATGCAGTTATAACATAAAAAATAAGGAATTAATTTTGATAGAAAATTGAAGGATAAGTGGCTAGAATATACAGCAATCAAGAGCATATATAACTGGACTTTTTTTACAAAATACTTCGTATCACTTGCAATGTTGACCTAGTCAAAGGTATCTCGATCACAGGATTATAAACTGCCCTAAAAATCATAACGTGCATCCTCTCAAAACAATATTCTAAGTGTTTTCTTAAGTCCACATATAATGCAAGACTAAGTATCCAATCTATATTTCCTAATTAAGTGGTAAGATGGGCTTGAACTACTTGTTTAATTTGTTTTGCCTAGATCTAGGGTGTATGTAAATAGTGTCATGATATGTAGAGTGAGCATATCAATACACACAACACAATTGCCTTTATTTATTATATATATGGTATCAGAGCATTATGTGAGTTTGTTAGAGAGTATTGAAGAGTGGGTTGAGAGGATTAGTCACAGTCTTAGTTTTCAAATTTTAATTTGAACTAATAGTTTAGTTTATTTTGCCTAGCTCATAGACACAATTACCTTCATTTATTTTACATGCTATCAGAGCAATATGTGAGTGTGTGAGGTAGTGGGCTATCACCAGAGGTGTAGGGTGACAGATGAGGAAGAATTTAGCAGTCATCAGAGTTCCCGCGCACCCACACACACTGTCACGACCACCTATTCTGACCACACGCGCCGGCAAGTGATCCGGTGGATGAACAAGAGCAAGATAATTAACCTGAGTTGTAAAATACTTGCCTTCATCATTAGTTTGGACTTCATCAAACTTTGGCACTAGTGATACTGTTGCACTTGTGCTGAGACTAGAACCAGAAGAGGAGTGCCATGTTACTTGTGTTTGAAAGACTAAGAATATCTTCTTTAGCTTATAAGATGTGATGCCTAAATCTGTAGCATCGTTGGTGATTGCTGCTACGAATTGCTTCCCCTTAGAGTTGTAACCGGGGGGATAACCGTGTTTTTTGTAACACTTATCCACTGTATGCCCCATCATGCCATAGAAAGTATACTTGGGTCTAGTTGAGTTGTTCCTTCTACCATTAAAGCTATTCAAAGCTGCGGCCATTGCCTCTTCTTCCACAGAACCTTGTTTGCTTTGCACTGCATTAGAATGGTTGACATCTAGGCTTCCTAGACTCAAATTAGTTAAACTGATCTACCTCTCAAATTTCACAGCCATAACAAATACTTTGTAAACCTCAGGCAATGGATCTAAAACAAGCACATTCGACTTCAAGCTATTGTAATCATCAGTTAATCTTTGCAAGAAGCGGATTACCTGATCTGCGTCCATTTCTTTTCGGATTTCATCAACTAGATCGCAGGCACATCTAGGATCACATTTGCAAATTGGAAGTGGCTTAATGGTGTTTAACTCCTCCCATAAGGTTTTGAATTTGGTGTAGTAATTACTCACAGAAAGGAGTCCTTCCTTCATGCTGTATATCTCATTATGCACAAAATAAATGCGTTTAGCATTGCACTAGGAGAATTTTTTCCTTAGATCCTCCCAGATATCTCAAGCCTTGTCGAAATGCATCACACTTTGTGCGATTGAAGGAAGGACGAACTTGAATATCCAGGAGCATACCATCAGATTGCAACGCTTCCAAGCTTGATACTGGACGTGACCTCTGCTTAGCGGCTCGGTGCTCCCATCGATCAGATTCCACTTGTTCTTCACCTCTAATGCAATACGCATTGAGATGCTCCAGGTTCCATAATTGGAGCTCCTAACTAATGGAGGATTGACTAGCACAGCAAAAGGATTGTTATTGGCGCCGAGCTCATAACTAATCGATCAGATTTTCCAGCTCCTCGATGAAGATCCTCTGCGATTGGTTAACTGGATTCCTCTGCGGAGTCGTCTCTAGAGTTACACGAGCAAGTGATCGAGAGATCGGAATGTTGACTTGCGATGTATGATTGGCGTTGCCTACACCGGGACGGAGGCAGCGTATGATCTACGGCAGTGCCCTGATACCATATCAGATATGGTTACAGGAGCTATGCGAAAGTATGAAGTGTACTATCCATTGGTCAATAGTGAGATCTTACAACAAAAAACGAAGACATCTACTGACTTATATACATATAGGAAAAAGACAGTTGAAATAGATTGCACATATCAAATTACATATATGACCTTGGACTTGAAATATCATGCACCGTTAGTTTCTTCTTCCCCATATGTCTTCACCATGCTGCCCTCTAATATGCCGCCAAACCAGAGCTCATCGACGATGGAGGTTGCCAGAGCCGATATGCTCCCTTGAAAATTCTTTGGGTCCAAAGATTGATCATCTACCAGCTTTTTCCCTCTCATTTATACTACCTAGCCTCAACCACTCATCCGAAGTTTGCGTTTGTTCACTTTGTTGAATGCGATCTAGTGGCACGCCTTCCGATCCTCAAGTTAGCTGGAATGGTGTCTTAATCTTCGTTTGATTGCTGACTAGAGAAAGGAAGAAGACCATCTTTGTGTGTTCGCCACACAAAGGGCTTCGATCAATTCTTTATTTAAATAAATCACACTTTAAATAAACTAAAGCCCAAATATAATTACTCTAACCTATTAATACTAATCTAATTGCAAACTACATTATTATTTATTTATAATTATTAGACAAATATAATCTATATACACATATCATAATTTAATAAAATTAAGTAGAAAAATATAATTAATTAATAAAAATTATTAGGTCAAACATCATAAAATAAAGTACAAAATTGCACTTATCAAATTTTGCTGGGTTGAAGAGTTATTTAAGAATTAAGGTGCTAATGTGTGTGTGTGTGTGTTTTTTTTTTTTTTTGTTGGATGTTGTGTTCTTTGTTGTACTCTGGAAAATATGGCTGAGGAGATGACCATCATAATTGATGTGGTATTGGCACCGGATGGATCTAATTTTGCTGAACGGAAATTTTTTATTAAGAAAAATTTAGGTGGTATGAGTAAAGATGGTCATTTAGCTGAAGATTTTCCAACTAACCCTAATACTACATAATAATGAAAATGATGATAAGGCTCTTTTGTCAAGAACAATTAATTGTATTGATAGGAAGATTATATTATCTATACAATATTCTGGCACTATGAAATCTATATGGTATTTGGTTGATAAATGGTTCAGTGGGCTCAAAACTTGAGAAAATTATATCAGTTATCCCAAAATGTTCATCGTCCCTCTAAAAAAGGTTGAGACATTAGGGAGTACTACCATGATTTTAAAATCATGAGTTATGCTTTGTGTATAGTTATGCCTATCACAACTGATGTGGACAAAATGAAGAAACAACAAGATCAACTGCATGCATTTAGTTAGATTTCTGGTTAGGATAAGGAGTATGAGATTCTTATATCTCAACTATTAGGAAAAAAAGAGTTGGAAACACTAGATCAAGTTTTTTCTATGGTATAAAATGCATCAATATCTAATAATACTCATGAAATTTCTGAGAGGAATGTTTTTGTGTCACAAGGGAGTAATACTGATGACAAAACATTTATGTCACATGAGTATGGTGTTAATAATGAAGGCTTTGGTCAAGGTGTTGGTGGTTGTTCCCAAAGTCGTGGTGGATTTGGAAGAGGACGAGGTGGAAGTCGAGGGGGACCACGAGTATGCTGCAATTGTGGAAATCCTGGTTATTTGCGCAATTAGTGCACAAAACTGTTTAGACAACAGTTTGCTAATAATGTTGACACAAAATTAGAAAGGCATGTAGTGGCTATGACTGATGAAGAGTTAACCATGTTTAACCAAATGAAGGTGTTTTCCTCCTCACGACTTTATCTAATCATGTGTCATTTCCTTCTACCTTAACAACATTTGTCCAAACAGGTGATCCTATCGCATGTGTTTCTTCATCATCCTGGCAATGGATCATCGACTCTGGAACCACCGATCACATGTTAGGTAATTCGAGTATCTTCACATATTCCCCTTATCCTCATACTACTAGTCACTCTTACAAATGATTCCCCAGTTCCCATTCAAGTTACTCTCAATAAGTAAAATTGCTCGTAATCTAAATTGTTCTATCTCCTTTTTTTTCCCGGTCATTGTTTGTTTCAAGATCTTTTGGTGATGGAGATTATTGGTAGAGGAAATTAAAGGAGACTGGTGGATTATATGTTTTAGAATAGGATGCTTCTTGTCACTATGAGAATAAACATGTTGGGTTCTTGAGTAGCTCATCCCCCTTCAGCTACATTGTCGATATGGTCATCCGTCTTTGGCAATATTGGAGAAAATATGTGCTGGTTTAGAATCTCTATCTACTTTACAATGTGAATCTTGTGAACTTGTGTAAACATGGCGTGCACCTTATCCTCCTAGAGTTAATAATAAGGTCAATTCTTTATTTCAGTTAATTCATTGTGATGTTTGGAGCCCATGTCAAGTGCAAGCTAAGAGTGGTTTTAGGTATTTCGTAAATTTTGTGGATGATTGCTCTAGATATACATAGTTATACCTAATGAAATCTAGAGATGAGTCGTTTAGTATTTTTTGCAATTTTTGTGCTATGATCCAAACCCGATTCAATAAAGTCATCCAAAATTTGCGCAATGATAATGCAAAAGAATATTTTGCCAATTTGTTTACTTCCTATATGAACCAAAATGGTATGATACACTAGTCCTCTTGTGTTCACACTCCTCAACAGAATGGTGTGGTAGAACGAAAGAATCATCATTCGTTGGGAGTTGCTCGAGCATTAATGTTTCAAATAAAAGTCCCTAAATTGTTCTGGTCAGATGTGGTTCATACATCGTATTTCTTAATCAACTAGTTGTCGTCTAGTATTCTTCATAATCAGATTCCTTATTCCATTGTGTATCTGTCAAATGTGTTATTCTCTCTTTCTCCCCAAAATATTTGGTTGTACTTGTTTTGCGCATGATATGCGTCCACAATGCGGAAAACTTGAGCTTAAGCCACTCAAATACATATTTGTGGGGTGTTCTACTACTCAAAATGGTTACATGTGTAATGTGTTATTCTCCTGATTTTTATCATTATTTGGTTTTAGTTGATATCACATTCTTTGAAAATACTATGTTTTATAGGGGTGTCCCTGTTTCTTCATAATATAATTCCATTACAAACATAGAAAATTATTTTTCTTACCTATATAGTTATTCTCCCTGCCTCTTTGATTGAGAATATTCATAGGCCTCTAGTTACACAGGTTTACTATTGGCGACTCAGAGAGATTGTTCATCCACCAAATCCAGCTCTGCCACCAATGAATCCTTCCCTCCCGAACTCCTCGTCATTAGATATAGATCTTCCCATTTCTCTTCGCAAAGGTAAAAGTATTTTTCATTATCCTATTTCCTTGTTTGTGTCATATGATCGTGTGTCGTTGTCTTCTCGTGCCATTGTGTCAGCTAAATTCTATGTCAATTCAAAAAATCATTAGTCAAGTTTTATCTCATGATGGGTGGATGAAGAAATGGAAGCCCTCGAGGAAAACAAGACTTGGGATCTTGTTCCTCTCCCAGCTGGTAAGGTTGTTATAGGGTGTAAGTGGGTATATGTGGTCAAAACAAATCCTGATGGCTCTGTTTCTCGGTTAAAGGCTTGTTTGGTAGCCAAGAGATATGCACAAACGTATGATGTGGACTACTCAGAGATTTTTTCTCCAGTGGCTAAGTTAACATTAGTTCGTATCATTATCTCTTTAGCTGCTACTAATCCCTGGCCTTTGTATCAACTAGATGTAAATAATGTTTTTCTTCACGGTACCATAACTGAAGAGTTTTACATTGAGAAACAACCTGGTTTGTTATCCAGGGGGAGTATGAGAAGGTGTTTAGGTTGAAGAAATCTCTGTATGGCTTAAAACAATTTCCGCGTGCGTGGTTTTGAAGGTTTAGTGGTGTAATTATTGAATTTGGAATGAAAAGGAGTGAATGTGATCATAGTGTCTTCTTTAAACATACTAATTGTGGATGTGTTGTGTTGATAGTTTATGTTGTTGATATAGTGATCACATGAAATGATGTAGGAGAGATTGATGCTCTCAAGTCTTCCTCAAAGATAGGTTCCATACCAAAGACTTGGGAGTGCTGAAATATTTATTGGGGATCGAAGTTGCTCAATCTAAGAAAGGTATAGTCCTTTCACAAAGGAAGTATCTGTAAGATTTGTTGGAAGATACTAGATTGCTATGGTAAAAGCCATGAGACATGCTTATGGATCAAAGTGTCAAACTTATACCTGGAGAATGGGAGGTGCTCGATAACCCAAAAAGGTATAGGAGATCGGGAGGTGCTCGATAACCCAAAAAGGTATAGGAGATTGGGAGGTGCTTGATATATTTGTAACAATCTGGCCATGATCGATATTTATGTTCCAGTTTAAGGGAGAGTGATAGAGAGTATTGAGGAATGGGTTGAGAGCATTACTCTCCGCCTTAGTTTTCAAATTTTGAACTAATGGTTTTGTTTTTTGTTTTTTTTTTTAAAAAAAAACTAACTTTTATTAACATTAGGAATACAAAACCAAGTTAATACAAACTAATGGTTTAGTTTGTTTTGTCTAGCACTAGGATTTATATAAATAGTGTCATCATCCGTATACAGTGGACATATCAATACATAGTTCCCTTCATTTATTCTACGTCTCCAACAAAGAGATGTCTTCGTCTTTGACCAAAGACGAAGAGAGGGTTTGCTGTCTCTAAGCCAGAGACAAAAGGGGGAAGGGGTTGAGTTATTTTATTTTTTAAAAAATATTTTTTAATAAAATAGCCATATTAGCAAATACTGGGTAAACATGTCATTTTAAGTTCAATGGCATGATTTTTGTATTGTTCAATGATTCAATTGCAGTTTTGTTATTTGACGCATATTTCAAATTTTTAAATAAATTTAAATAATTAATTTTTAATAAGGTAACCATATTGTCACAGAGACCAAATAAATAAATCATTTTAAGTTTAATTGCAATTTCGTGTGTTGTTCGATAGCATATTTGATCATTAGTACTTTTCTTAATGGTTTGCAATTACTCCACTACTTGCATATATGTCTTAAGATTAAAAGAAAGAAGATGTACATAGAATGATATGTTTGCCCTTCAATTTAAGGTCTTTGCTAACAGAAGACTACATGTGGTCATTTTTTTATACTTCAGGACAATGGTTTCTATTAAACTCCAAGTAAAAATAAAATTTATTCATGACAACATTTAAACACCCACCATCTCTCTTTGAGAGAACAAAAACTCATATGCTGAGTTTACTCTGATCTAACTTCAGTCATTTACATATACATCCTCTTAAAGGGGAAAAAAAGTGCCAGCAAAGAGGCTTCATATTTATGTGCCCAAAAAACAAGAGAGAAAGATAAACAAGACATGCCCTTTAGCAAATATTAAACCCCACCAAATGGACATTGCAGTATAGACAACATACTGTATAAACACAGAAGGGAAAAGAGGGTTTAGGTTAGGTATATACTACTATTAACTGGATGGGGGGTAAGCACTTACTCTGCTAAAACTGATTGTGCTTCTGAGGGATTAGCAGTCAGATGTAGTGAAGGTAACTCCAGGCTCTTTGTATAGTGAAATTCGATTTGAAGGCGTTGATGAAGAGGTGTAGATGCCATCAACCCCTTCTTGAGATCAACTTGTAATTCCCGGATGGGGATAGCGGCCAAGAAGCTCTTAATGTACTCTTTGCAAGCCTCGCGACCTCTGCACATAATTGCTTCTTGCTCGCTTTCTTTGGGCTCTTCGTCGTTGGTTGATTCTCCCTCCTTTTTATCAGAGGCGCTGGTGATAGTGCTAACTATCATTTTCCCTTCCGAAGCAGCTTCCTTTGTGTCGTTTTGCTCGTTTTTATCACTACCCGGTTTGTCTTCGGCTTGTTCAGTCTCCTTAGCCAACCGCGAAATTGTTGTGTCTCGGTCGAACTTGAGGATATAGGCTTGATTGCAGCCCTCGTAAAGGCGCTCGCCCAATGTGTCGATGATGTAGTATGCGTCTTGCTCTACCTTCAGTACGAAGAAGTGGTCGTTCCAGCTTACAATGTAGACCAAAGAGTCGCCACTGGCAATGTTGTCTTGAAGACAGGGTTTCGAAATTTCGTCCCAAATGTTGTCAAAGGACATGGCGCCTTTGAGGAAATCGAACCCTTCATCTTCGATTCCTTCGGGGTGAAAGAACCCAATGAAGGACTTCTCTTGGGATACTGATAGCGGGCGAACTTTAGCTTGCAGGACTGTCTCGAGATCAAAATGCTTGTCTGGGAAACGCTCCCTATAGCTCTCGTTTTCACACAGCTTCCTCCACTCCAGTGAACCTTCCCGAATGAGGCTGTCAAGTTGAGACTTGATGGGCAGCTCTTTGCGGTTGATATGAAACCAATCAGCAATCACGGCAACCAGGGCTGTACACGCACTTTCTCCTGCGGCTTGTTCATCGCGTTGATCAATGGAAGCAAAAAATACCTGAGATTTTAGTTTCATTTCTCCATCACGGCTTACGATCTCCTTTGATTCCCAGCTTCCAACAGCAAAATTATCATCTCCAAATTCAGAGACAGGAGATTGAGCTTCAGTTGAACCCTTTCCAGTTTTGCCCTGCTTCACCAATGATATATGCATTAAAATCACTGTCATGTCAATATACAATACAGTTTACCATGCTCGGGATTTTAGAGTCTACTAAAAGAAAAGTTATGTTACTACTCTTAAGAAGCAAATCTACTAGAAGCTGTTAGCTAGCTGTGTAAAGTAAAACCAAAGACCGGAACTTACAGTGGAAGACTCATCTGAGGAGCTAAGCTGTCTGCGATCGAAATCAATATCATCACCGCCTTCCTCTCCATAATGTTTCTTCAATAGTGGTTCCCCTTTGCTCTTAGGAGATTTAAAGCTCAATCTCCTCTTGCCCCAGGGTAGAATCCCGCGTTTTGAACTCTGCCGCGTTGATTGATCAAGTGCTGATCTAGTTGCATCCTCGGAATCCGATTTTTGATGGCTATAATAGATCAAATCTTCATCTTCACTGCCACTAGTATTAGAATAGTACAGCCCTCCAGCATGGTTTGCGTAAGCCAGTGCTTCATAACTGAAGGACTTCCTCATATTGCTATCCTCAGTTCCTTCCTCGGATTCCCCTAATTCGTCCGAGTCACCAAATGAGTCTGTGTCTACAGGGTAGCTGTCCTCGCTTCTGACCGGGCTCCTGGAATCGCTCCCCTCATCTTCATGGCATGTCTTCTTGTGTCCTCGAGAGGATAAACCCTTAAAAATTTTAACCTTTTCAAGACCGGCTCTCAAAGGAGAGGCAGCAATTTTGTCATGCAATACTTCTCCAAGTGCGGGATGTGTCATGACAGGAACAGGTTTCTGCGTCGTTTCTGAAGAAGCTTCATGAACATTTCTCAGTTCCACGAGGTTAAGAGACAGCTGCAGCATGCATGATAAACGTTTTAGAATATGGAGGGCAAAAATAACCCTGAGTACTACAGAGAAGGCAACAATAACAATAACAATAGCAATGGAAGATTGGTATGTAGGGGAGTCTAAGTCTTAATAGTGCTTACACAAAGTACAGGACTGCTCTGAATACACAAACTAGAAGAGACTTCCAGTGGAACGCTAATCTCGATGTCTTTCTCTTTAGCAGACGAAGCATATTCTGCAAGGTTTAATGTTGCAGTGGCAATAGCGGGCACCTTGGTAGTCGGTCCAATGCTCAAGCCCTATACATAAGAACAGTGAATGCACCATGAGAGACAGTAAGCGAGAGGATCTAACCACACACACAAATTAATTAAAACCACAGATGGTCAAATAAGAAGTAACTAGATTGATTACAAGCTCATCAATGAAAAGTCTAATGAAGATCAATTTTGATTCCCGTATCTCAGAAATACGCTGATCATAGTCTATTTCCTAGCAGCCCAGCCGTCATTTCTTTCGCTTGGAAGAAATAAAATTCGCTAAACAAACTCACATGCTTTTAGGTTCTTGATCTGATCAACAATTACCAGAAAGTTATGGAGTACTATACACTTATACAGAAATTAGGTAAAACGAAGGGAAATTAAAAAAATATTAATTTCACAGTCAATAACATCACTATTAAAGATTATCGAAAACTCCAATGGTAGGCCTGACTGTGTAAAGTTCAAAAAAAAAAAAAAAAAATCTAATTGCAGTTCATGTGGCTAACAGTATCTTCTTAATGGTAACACATACCAAACTTGCTTTTTACATAACAGGACACGAGTGCACAAGAAAGGGGATTACTGATATTAAAAAAGGGGAAAATTAGGTAAAGTGCCCATTCATTTGCATACAAAATTGCCAAGAATAATTTAACCTCTAGTACCAACAATTGACAGATAGATTCCATGAATTAACTTAGGAAATTAAACCGGTTTAGTTTACTCCAGCTGGCTGGATTGGCACAAAGGCTCTTTTTTTTGTTTTTTTCCTGCAATTCAATGGATATACTTATGCAAATCCAAATAGTTTATTCCAGAAGATACAGCTACTAGTCCATAAAGAACAAGCCATGATTGCCCGCACGGGCTTAGCTCAGTGGTTCAATAGACAGGGGAGAAGAGACTAAGGTTCGAAACTCGACAATAGCCAGGATTATGCCTAAAGTGGGCAGATCCCTTGTGTGCACCGGCATTTAACACTGTCGACTAAGCCACTAAATTATCGAGATTTACCTCCTCCCACGTACTATGCTGGGCCGGGGCGTGGGGGCATTAGGGTTGGGGATTCAACCTTTGGAAGAAGAAAAAAAAAAAAAAGCCATGATTTTGGGGAGTTCAGTTTAGTGGTTGAGTAATTGACAAGACAGACAACTACAGGCTGCAGCTCTCTAATCCCAAGATGGGATGATGATCATATATTCATTCATTTCTTGCAAAGCAAAATTATGCAGAGACTCACATGTTATCAGATATTCACAATTACCAAAAGAATTTCTATAAATTAAAAGTCAAACACCCCCAAACCCCAGGCTGGGATTGCATAATATAATAATATAATCATGAAATTTGAGTATGATCAAAAGAACCTCCCACCCCTAGCCTGGTTGTTAATAGGCTTCAGACACAAAATATTCCTCTAATTTCACAATCTTTTCACTCAGATTCTTTATTTATTTATTTGTCAAGACATATAACATAAATAAGACAATAACCCACCCCCCACATAATTAAACCAAATAGAAAGAAACAAAGAATCAGAGGAAATCCAATCCCAATAGTGTAAACAAAGAATCAATTGAAAAACTCACATTGAAGACAGTAAAAGCAACCTCCCATGGCAGAAATTCAGCCCCCTTGTGAGCAGAGAAATTGCAGAGAGAGTGAAACTCCTCATGCCACTCAACAACCCCATCCACAGCCCTCAAAGCCTCCCCCTTTGTGAAATTCCTCCTCACACCCCTCTTCCTCAGGGAGCTCAAAGGGCTCATCTTTGCTGACCCTTTCCACTTGATCTCAACCGTCAAATTCTCGACACTCTCCCAACCCACACCTGCCTCTTTTGATATGCTCAGACCCTTCACCCTCTGGACAACAACCCTGGCCTCGAATTTCTTGGATGACAGTGGAGGCCATGGCCTCCACTTCTTCATCATCCCCACCATTCTTTTGCTTCAAAATTTCAAGAACACACCAAAATGTTCAGCTTTTTTGTGTAAGCGTGTGTATCTCTCTGTATATATATAAGGGGATAAAGGGGAGGAACGGTCAAAGGGATTAGGTAGTGAATATCAAAATGTTTAATTTTTCTTTTAAAAATATTTAGGAAATGGAGAGAGAACTGAGAAGAGAGTTAAAATAAAAAAAAGGCATTTGTAGAGTGCTTGGGGGTGGGGGCAAAATATACCTTGCACTCTTGCAATAATGTCTTATATTTGACTATGTTATACTTTTTCTAATACCTTTATTACATTATAAGATAGTACAAATTATAATATCTGTATATAAATATCACAAAATTTTAGTTTTGATAAATTTTCTTTAACTCTGTATAATAAATAGGAAATAATTTATGTCCACACACCTCTCGGACAAACGTTCTCTAGGGTCTTTCTAGTGCAGTTTAACTCATGTATAGTTTGCGAGCTATTATACAAGAACAAAATTTACCCAGTGCATACATTTGGATAGTGGTGGTAGGTTTTTCTCGTCACTCGCAAATAAAAAAAGAAACATTTATGGCGATGCATGTTTAGCATAACAATAAATAAAATATTATTAGAGATTACTAGTCTAAAAGAATGTCCACAGTTGAAACATGTATAATGAATTTAACATTAATTAAACTAGCATCAGAATCATTCTCTAAATAGAGATTTTAGGTTTGAATTTTCCCTTGTACATTTTAGGATTAATGATAGCATTTGAATTTGAGGAAGAATGTGTACTAATATAAAATAGGGTTTTGTAGTGGTAGTGATCATTTCAATGAAAAATATCAAAAGATTAAAAATAAATAAAAAGATATTTTTGGCGGAAAAAGTATATAAGATTAGACAATATTACAAGACTACTCCAAGCTTGTGTCATGATAAAGGACTTCTCTTTTGTAGATGCTAAAACTTTTAGAATATGAATTTCATGGATGGGCATCACTTACCACCACAATAGAAAAATAAAAAGAAAAGGAGAAAGTTGAAGAAGAATTTAAGTGAATAAAGACTTCTAAAAGGTAGATATGTTTTTCAATTTCAATTAAACATTATTACACTAAATTGTGTGTATATATATATGGATTGAATATTGTGAGACTCGCTGCGAATTGATCTTAGGTGTTGTGGGGAAGATCGACAATTTTAAAGTAAGAGAAAAAGATAAAATCATTGTGGCATTTCTATAAATATTTTAAACTTTAAAATATACCATGCACAATTGTAAAGTGAATCCGATGATACATAGAAGTGCACATAAGAGGTTGCACTTTACATATTACGGAGTGCACTTTGTGGTATTACTTAGTGCATGTTGAAGTCATTTTTATCTGGGTGACAGTTCTCATTATATATCTAATCTAAAAATATAATAAATATCAATTCATGTTATATCCTTGGTTTATGTCCATTTTTTGTATGCTAATAATAGTATACCTTTTACTTTAAATGTTGTACACTTTAATTTTATTGGACAAAATTATCTCTATTACATTATTGTTAGACAAAACTATGCTTACACCGGTAGTATTTAAATCTAACATTTGATAACTCCATCATTATTACCATACACATATACCTATTTCTTATTCTTTAATCATCATTTTATTAAAATCATTATATAATTAATTTAATTGTAGAATATGTTGCAAAAATCCCGCCTAGGCCCCGATTAATCGGCACCTAAGCGCTAAGCGCTGGTCAGCCGCCTAGCGTATAACCATAATTGGTGGTCTAGGCAGTTGGCCGACTAGGCTACCTAAGCGCCGACTAGGCACCGACTAGGTCGCCTAGTCGGCTGATTAGTTGTTGTTCCCTTCTTTTTTAAATGGGTTATTTCACTAAAAATGGCATGATTTTGAGCGAAATAACCCTAAATTGTTAAACTCTAAATATTTTTCAGATTAATATTTAATATTTTAGTATTAACTATTAAAATATTTTTGAATACTAAAATATTAAATAGTTTATAATTATCAAGTCTTAAAATTAAATAAATTTTTAAAAAATAAAAAATACACGGGCGCCTAGGCGCCGATTAATCCCTACCTAGGCGCCTCGAGCTCCTGAGGAGGGCCTAGCGATTTTTTCAACCATGTATTTTAGTTTTAAATTTTTATTAATGGTAAATCATATATGTTTGTGTATTTAATACATATATTATTTGTGTATATATACCAATATATGCGAGTACTATCTTAGGGTGTGTTTGGTTCGCACATAAGAATCGGAATCGGTATGGGTATCAAATACTTGGTAAGGGTAATGGGTTTTGGTGAAAATATTTTGCATGTTTGGTAGTAGGGTGGAATGAGAATGATTATTAATAGTTGGGGAAGAAAGGATGAAGGGAAATGAAACCCTTATTTAATAAATAATAAGAGTATGAATTTTTCAATTAATCGGTATTCCAAACCCATAATAGTATTCTAAAAACCGGTCAACCAAACAATAACAATCACTTTGATACCCATATCTTATACCAAAACCTATCAACCAAACACACTCTTAGTATTATATCTTAGTATTATAGAATATAGATATAGATATTTTATTTATTCATGTATATATTATAAAATTTATGAAAATAGTTTACATTGTTATTAAACTAAATTTTTTAATTATTTTTATTTATCAATATTTCACAAAATGCTAGTGTGTGTGTATATATGATTGGAAAGTCAATGGTGTCAATTGACTTCAATTTTTCTTATACCATACATATATATATATATATATATATATATATATATATATATATATATATATATATAAAAGTTAAAAAAGAAAAAAAATTGAGGAAATTTTAATTTTGTATTGAGTACTATGCAAACGCACAATATCATGTAAAAACTTAATATTTTTATCATTTACTTTTGAATTATACCCGATGTAAAAAGTATTGGTGTAATTTAGCACCTTAAAATTTCTTACACATGTATGTAATAGATAGTTAGACACGGATTAATAGTAAATAATATTTTAAGTTATTTATTTTTATATATATAGGCTTATATCACGTATTAAATTTAACAATTTTGATATTATGATTCTTGCAAAAATAACCAATTCATTAAAAACTATATGTATATGTGTGTGTATATATTTTATATTAAAAAAAAAAAACAAAACAAAGTTGTGTTTATATCTTTATTTAATTTTCTCCATTTGTTTTCCTTTTGTAAAGATTGGACAAGTGATGGATTACTTAACAAATTTATACTAGTGGTTTAGGTGAGTCAGGCAATTTGATAGTACTCTACATGCGTGGACTCCAAAAAAAAATTAAATTAAATTAAATTAAATTAAATTAAATTAATAAATAAATAAAAGAGAGAAGAGAAAGAGAGACATACGTGACTCTTTCTTTGTTCCTTTGCATTTTTTTCTTTAGTTATGTCACCTTCTGATATTATTTATGCTTCATGCCGTAACTGGCAAATATAAAGAAATAAATATATAGAAATCATATTTTATGACAACACTGGTATTGTGTTGTATTCAATAAAATTGTATAGATGTAGCAGGTTGTAACGACTAAATTGAAACTTTTACAGTACGACAATCTTATAGTGTTTTTTTTGGTAAAACTATATATGCAGGTGTACAGTTGTCACAACACAAGCGTTACGTTGACACTACGTGATATATTTTATTATCTTTATGTGTTTGTACTCATTGTCGGTCACCACTTTAGAATATCTTCATCCCAATATAGGGGAGATAATTTGAAGGTAATTATACATTATTTTAAAAAAAAAAAAGTTGAAAACCCAAAATATCCCCAAAGAAAAATAAAATGAAAAAATAGACATAATATTTGTACTATTTGAATTTTGAAACATTATTCATGATTCAATATAATGTCTACATGTTCACCCTTGAAACTAATTAGTTACAAGATTAAAAAAAAAATCAAATAAAATTTTGAAAAAAGACAAAACCATAATGGAAATCAACATACATTTTTATCTCTCGAGAATTCATTCCAAATGTATTTAAACTCAAAATTCATTTAACGTTTTCAAAGACAAACAATTCTACTCACCAATTTGACATAACCAAATTTGTCTAATTATTAACACAGTTATTTGACTTATTTCTTCATGTAAACCCAACGATTGAGCTAAAAAAAAAAAAAAAAAAAAAAAAAAAAAACTATTTGTGAAACCCACATATCAGCACAAATCTAATCAGCCAATCAACTCTTTCTGCACAACTTAAATCATCATCTGCTTTTTTTCGATCAACTAATTAATTACCCTAAGTGTTTTTTATTCGAAAACTTTTCAATCAATAATTTTAAGAATTTCTGTTTTTAAGACATGATTAATCCAACTTTTTGTAATAATTAACTTATCAATGGGCGTGTGATTAAGCATCTATCAATTTCAGACAAATTAAAGAGCAAAAAAAATGAGATTAATTAAATATGATTGGAGGAGAGTATATATATACACATAACTGAAAACGTGGGGATGGCAATGAGGTAGTGTGAAAATGGAGTTTTCTTGACAACCTAAGACAACGACGTTAATGGGTGCCGGTCAATTTTGGACAGTGACAAAATTAATGGAAACAAACAACTACAGATCTGATGTATTTTTTTCATGAAAAATAAGACTAAATAATAGCTCACACTTTCAATATAGGCAAATTATTGTGTAGGCCGTGTCAAGTGTGTGGACCACGGTCCAAAACGACGTTGTTAAATTTTATGAGTTAGAATAATGTATTTTATGTGTTAGAGTAATATACCTTATGTGTTCGAATAATGAAAATTCTAGAGTAAGATAATGTAATTTATGAGTTAGAATACTATACATTATGTAGTGAATTGCATGAAAAAGATGATGTGAAACGACATTATTTTGAACTGTGGTCCACACAAAGGGTCCACACAATAACTATCAATCGATATAATTGGTCGGTCCAATTCTTCTTCTTCTTCTTTAAATTAAAATATTAGAATGAGGTTTGTTTTTATGCAACTTTAGAATAAGAGAGTTGGTCCAGGTTGGGAAAATTAAGAGTGGAAGTGGACGTAATAATCATCAAAGACTTGTGGTGTATGGTTTTAATAAAATAAATTTAGTTTTTTTTTATAAAAAAAAAAATAAAGTATTGGTTTTAATTTTTTTGAATGAAATAAAATATATTAGGAGAGTTCTCTTATATATACGAGTTTAATAGTAGTTCGAGTTGTATATATTAAGGCTCTGTTTGGCAGAGCTTATTAGGAGCTTATAATTTATTTTAAGCTACTAATAAGCTATAAGCTCTATTTGGTAATGTTCTCAAAATAAACTAGTAGCTTAAAAATAAGCTAGTAGTTTTTAAATTTTTCCATCTTTATCATTATTATTTTAAATAAATGACATCATTTACGCCTCTCAATTAAGACCCTTTTGGTATTTTCTCTTCAATATGTTTGGTTGTAATTTCAATTTGACATTTGTGTTTGAACATTAATTTTTGTATGAACTAATCTTATGAATTATAAACATTTTGTTTTACTTTATATATTTTCAAATATATGTTCTTACTTTATGTTTTATTAAAATATATTGATTTCATATTTTATATTTTAATATATAAACAAACCTATTTAAATTTAAAACTATTTAAATTGTATAAAAATGTCATTTTTAGTCTTTTTACATTTATCAACTTATCAAAAAGCTAACTTTACCAAACACTTTTAAGCATAACAGCTAGCTTAACAACTCTTCAGATTTCAGTTTCGAGCTTATAGCTTTTCAGTTTTCAGCTATTTTTCAGCTTTCATCTACCTTTCAGCTAGGTTTGCCAAATATAGCCTAAGGTTGGTTCATTCGTTAAAAAAAAAAACATTAATCTGAACTATTTAATAAGTATATCAAAGTGTTGGGGAAAATGGAAATCATACTATTTATAATTAATTTTTTTGTATAAAATGCATATATTTAAAAAGTACATTAAAATATTATTAAATACCTCCATCGATTTCATTTTACCTTACTATTCATTTATTAAACCAGTTTTTTTACATCGCTTATTTTATTTAATGCCTTTTTATATTTTTTAAATTCATTTTTTTATATGTAATAGTATTATTAATATAGTTTTTATATACCAAAATGAGTTGCCTCAAGTGGAAGGAGCTTGAGTAATATATATATATATATATATATATATATATATATATATATATATATATAGTTTCTAGTTAAATATGCAAACTTTATATACTAAACAAAATATTTTTAAAAAATTTGAATTGTAAATAAATTAAATAAAGTTTCATTAGGCAAACTAGACATATAAATATGATGGGGGTATAAAAATTGATTTTGAAACACTAAATATTTAAAAAAAAATTGTAAATAACTTGAATAAAGTTTTATTAGCTAAACCAAAAACATAAAATGAAATTAGGCACAAAAATCAAATTTAAAACTTGAGGAGTATTTTAAAGAAAACATTATTTTTGTACTAAATTTGTAGTTTAAAAGGGTGAAATTATTTATTTAAAAAAAAAAAAAACAACTGTGGCTAGCAGATAAGATGCTTAAAGAAGGGTAGTTGTAAAATAATAGCTTCCAAAACAGAGAGCAAAGACAACATTAGTTTCTTCAAAAAAAAAAAAAAATGATGACAAGAATTACTAGGTTGATAGTAACTTGTGAAAAAGCATATCTTTGCTGGTTGGAGTTTGTGGTCAGTCATATATATCTTGCTTAAACTTCCAGCCAAAAAGAACCATTTTGAAAATGACTTGTGCCTTTTTGCTCATTCCAATCCATTTGCTTTTAATCGCACACATTCATTGCCTGGTTGTGGGTGTGGGGGTATGGCTTTCAAAATGTGCGAATTCTAATTCTCATCACCATATCTTGATGATGTCTATTTAGTTAACAACTCTGCATATAAGTTTGCCTCTTGATATATATATATGTTTATTATTGTTACGCGTCCAATAGGATAACAATGAATTCTTCATTTCTTCTTTAGTTTTTATTTTAATGGTTTACTTATAACGTTTAGGCAAAATTATATTTTTGTCATGATATTTATACGAAATAGTGATTTCAAGGACTTACTTGTTAACATTAACATTATTGACCATTTAATTTTTCATAATATGACGATTTTAGTCACTCTTTTCACCATGTGACAATTTTTAGTTTCTTGACTTATTAACAAAGACTTTAATGCCAAAGACCTTGTGGTTTAGTGGCACTCGGTGTCCCGATTTACACTCCCACATGGATGATGGGAATGGGTTCGAGCCTCCACTTCGAGCCTTAGTGGAGGCACGGATACTACATTGTTACAAAGTAAAAAAAAAAAAAAAAAACACAGACTAGAATTACTACTTTATAAAAAATTGAAGGGTCAATAATTTTATATATAAATTAGTAATGAATGAATTTAAGCTGTTATTTTGTATAAAGATGAAAAATGTTATTTTTCTTAAAATTTATCTTAACATTTTAAACAAATTAGTTATTTATGATTAAATCTTAACATAAATTAATCAAATAAAAATAAGCATGAGCACCAAATATATATAAGGATGTAACATGATGTCGTAAACCAATAGGCCTCCAAATGAATCATGTTTCAACACCTGTCATATATATCTTTCATTTTATTTTATTTTATTTTCATAGATTATTAAGACTCATTGGAGGTAATGATGAGAAGCAATATTAATTTTCATCTGCCGACCATACTTTATACAATTAACATATTCCCACCCCTTGTCCTCATCAAAATTCTTCACACATTATATAGTTTTGTTTTTTCTTCTTCTTTCTTTGCATTTGTACAAGTTGACCAAACCTACATTATCTCCTCTTTCGTCTTCATCATTTCAATAATAAGGGGCGAAAATGTCCGAGTACAGTAGACCAGAGAGTGGTTTACTGGTCGCCCACCGGTGGTATGCTCTAGTTCACTATGCCTACAAGGGGTCTGCTACTCATTAATGAGCCGAGATTGGAGCAAGGGTCGTCGGTCGAAACCCCACGACCCAGGCATACCACTCCTCCCCAATGCTCATTTTGTTCAATACTTCGCTGCCAAACACGCCCTTTGTCCCTTTTTCCTAAGCTTTAAGCTCTAGCACCATATACTTTACACCTTACCACACTTTGACCCCAATCTTTCTTCCCTTCTTCACTTTACGAACCATCCATTCAGTCTTTGTGCTCTGGCTCCCTATACTTTATATCTTACCACACTTTGGACCTCAAACTTTATTTCTTATTCGACCTAATTTAGGCTTCAAAAACGATGCCCTTGGGCTCCAATTATTTCTAAATCTAATTAACGCTCGGATCTCCATTCCCCAGCCCAATTAATATTAGGCACAAGCCCATGGCCCTATTAGGAGGCCGGCTTTTAGGCCAGCTAATGCAATCTTGTTATTTACCTCTTTCACCTTTTTTTAAGAATACTAGCGTTAAGAGGTATTTATGTTTTTTATTTAAAAATATAAAGCATTATAATTAATTATGGGAATTGAAGAATTTATGTATGTATTTATCGTTAATGCTGTCTTTAAATTAGTACAAATTGCTTATTCAAAAACAGTTTCTTGACATGTACAAGTACCTAAATGGCATAGGTACAATAATTACCTCACATCAATAAGGTGGTTTGGCTCATACGTTTTGAACCCTAACTAATAATTTCTTCAATGTCACATAATCAAATTATAGAATCACAACATCTTATCAAGGGTTTTTTTTTTCTTTTGTATATTTTACTTAGAATAAGATAGTATAAAATATTTGAATTGCAAACTGTAAATATTGTTAGTATTCTCGTAATATATATATATATATATATATATATATATATATATATATATATACTTTTATCGCGTAATTAATATGCATTGATTGGTTAGAAACGATTTATCGCGTAATTAATATGCATTGATTGGTTAGAAACGAAAGAAAAATGAAGACAAAAAGTGATTTACCAACAACAGCAACAAAAATAATATGGTTTTTAATTACTAGCAAAATTTGCAATTATTATTTGTTGAACCTTTTGTTTTATTGTCTTAGTTGGTATAAGGATTTTATAATATACTCTCAATCTTACTTAATAACTTAACTACGAAATTTTGATGGAATTTTATGCACTAGTGTTAAGATTATCACATTACACTCTGAATGGGGTTCAATTGAATTAGTTTTATATTTTGAGATGAAATTACGAATTTGAAAAAAATGATACGGAGCATAAAACAAAAGAAAATTCAATATATTGCATTTTGATGGATATTAAAAGATATTTTCATGATGGGTCAAGACAATACCCAATATGTAATGTTGCTTTTCTCGAATGTTTTACGCCAAATCATGACATAATTTAATCTCATTAATTTATAGTAGGTTTAATTAATAGATAATGAATTTGAAGAGTTCCAACCGGCAACCATTGTCATAACCACATCATTTAAGATAATATCTTATGTAAATAATTATTTTCTACCCATAAACAATTTTTTTTATACATTAGGTTTCTCAATTACGACAGATTAATTATAAGCTTCTAAAACCCAACCCAAAAGTCCTAAGAGAAGATAATTACGAGTCGTCCAGTCAGTCCACATGATCCCATCCCTTGCATGTACACTCTGCGCACAAGGAGTCTTCATTACCATTGATCGGTTAAGCCATTAAAGTCTCCCAATGACCCCCCCCCCCCACACACACACGTTCCCAGTGAAATTTGAGTCCTACACTATTATTAATTAGAGTAAAGCTTTAAGGTGATCAGTGAAACCAATTGAGCTAGCCTCAAGGGCCAATTCTTTTATTTTGTATTATAATATGTGTTTAGTATTCAATACTTTTATAAAACTTCAAATAATCCAAATTGAAAAGCTATTTAGTCATGCTTGGGAAATCTCCCTGTAGTAAGTCTTACTGGGGCTTGAACCCATCATGACCTCCCATTTAGGAGAGTTATTTCGTGCCACTAAATCAAAATGTTATTAGCGAGAGTGTTGAAAATATAAAACTTAGAGATATCAAATTAAATATGATGTAATAATTACACTAAGAGTCAATAAGTAGGAACTATAAAAAAAATCGGGTTGAGGCTTAATGAACAAGGATATAATAATACGGAAAAATAGTTATTATATAAAAGAATTTTTTTTAAATACTACTAACTCTATTAGAATGCACTATCTGTTCATAAACCTATTGAAGCACAAGAATCAGTATTGCCTCCACTGAGGCTCGAACCCACCACCTCCATATAAAAAGAAGGGTTTGATGCCACTGGACCACAAGGTCCTTGGCTCTCAAAATCTATATAATTATGCTGAAATGTATTTTCCCCATCAAATTAAAAAAAAAAAATCCAAAAGCATGAATCTCTCTTTCATTATAAAAGCCAATATGCTAGAGGAGTTGACATCAAACAATGACACAAGTTAATTTTAATGTATGGCATAGGAGAAAAAATAATAATAAAGCAAGAAGATTTCAACTTCTAGTGGCACACAGCATTAAACATCCATAGCCACACAAACCTCTGTCCCCCACTCATTGTTTGAAATTTGACAAAGTTGAAATTTCACATATAGCAATTACTTAATTAGTTGACTTCAAACCTACAAAATTTAATGCCATTGTACCCTATATAGGCCATAATATAATGTCTATGGGATGATGCAACACCTACATAATTCAATATTTTATGAATCCAAATTAATTAATTTATGATGAAATCGATCAATTTATAAATAGTGAATAAATATGAATGGTTATGATACTTGTCACAAGACATATAATTTGTTATACAAAAGTTTAGAACTTAGACCCAATATCATTTTCAATCAGGCTTTATAAGAGTCATGATATACTCCTTTCCTCAAATTACTTCCTAATGTATCTTTATTTTATTACTTTTTTTTTTTTGTATTTAAGTAAATGAACTCTTTTAATGATATCTCTTTATCTTGTTAACTCATAGTGAAATCAATTAATTAACAGATAATCAATGAATATAATGATTTTTTTTTAAATCTTTACCGATCATGTTATGTCATGGGCTAAACATTAAAGATAAAATTACGATATGAAAAAATATTTTTAATTTATAAATAACTAATGCTTATAAAATATTATTCCTCGATTTGGGCTCATGTAACTGCAAAGTCAAAGGTTTGAACTTTGTAAAGAGTACGTCACACTTAAAAGTTTTGTGTCAAACTTTTTTCAGAGTGAGTCAAACTCTACTAATATGACTAGGGTCGTGTCTGAATTAATCTTATTGTAGTGAAGATATTGGATATATGGAAAAAAAAATTATTTTATTTATCATAAATTATGTACTTTCCATAATCTAAATCCCGCTCAACTTTTTTTTTTTTTTTTTCGAAATGCGCATGAAGGTTTTTGCAGAGGTGTCAAGATGATATTAAAAGTCAAGTACAAAGAAGAAAGTTCTTTGGCAGCAAAGCATACTTCAAATCAGAGCACTAGCAATTGACCCTTACAAAATGGAAAAAAAAGATGAAAAAGTTGTCTGCATTGACTATAGAAAATGGATGAAAATTTGGCCTAAACATTAAAGATTGGGCCACGATCACACTTCATATCTTTCAAAATCTTTCCTACAATATGATGTAAAATGGCCAAAATATGTTATTGGAAAAATTATAATTTTTCGGGTCCATTATTATTCTTATCATATTATATAATTTGATCCAATTTTTAAATTTCAATTTCTCGGGATGTTGATATTTTTGTGTAAATTTGACAAGGACGAGACAAAATTGTATAAATTCAAAATCCTAAATAATTTTGAGTAAAGTACTAGTGTCATTACCTTATTTTCAAAAGAGTTTTTTTCCCAAAATGGTCCCTCGACTATTGCTCATTCTCAATTTTGCATTTCGACTTTCAATTGCACCTAATGTGGTCCCTCGACTTTCAAAAACTCACCCAATTTGGTCCTCCGTTACATATTCCGTCAAATCAGTGTTAAAATGGAGGTCATTTTCGTCCATTTACCTATTGTTAGCCTAATAAACATTGAGAAATAGTTGAGGGACCATTTTGAGAATAGTCAAGGGACCATTTTGGGAAAAACTATTTTATTTATTTCATTTTTGTTTATTTTCATTTTTTAGACTCTATAAAATTAGAATTTCTATACAATTTTTTCTTACAAATATAAATAATTAAAATCGTGCAATCCATCCTAAAAAATTTTAACTTTTTTACAGACTTTTTCCTTCTATCTAAATATACAAACTATTCCTATGCAGATTTACAATAAGTTTCGTAAATTTTATAAATACTCATTTTTTAAGCACCGATTAAAATAATTCTTAGTCACATTCGTAGTACTAAATATATTACTTTTGATTTTTTTATAAATAAGATATAATATTATTAAACTCAAATAATTAAAAATAATGTGCCCACATCACAAAAGATTTTATGATTGACTTAAAAATTAACTATAAATTTTATGGTTGAATACAAATTGACAATTATTAAACATTATTTATAATAATTATTGTGTCCCGTGTAATATACTAAAATTATTAGGTAGGATTTTTATAATTAAGGTATAATTTAATTAAATCAAAATTATTAAAAATAATGTGTCCACATTACAAAATAAATTATACTTGCCTTAATAATTAATAATTAATAAAAAAAATAAGAAGAGGAAAACATATAAAAGATGTCATACAATATCTTAAATAATGTAAATTAATATAAAATTTAATAATTACTTTGAAATCAAATACAGAAAATATTACAGGAAACATTGACGAGATTTTACTTTTCGGCTCACCTGAGAAGTTTACTAGAAAAATTTACCTTTCGGTCCAATATTTTCCCTACATTTTACACTCTTTGGGTGTCTACGCTTGAAAAAAATATTATTTTCAATGGTAAAAGTAATATTTAATGTGATACATAGTGATTGATTGTCTATGAACATAAAAAAAAATAAAAGAATAAAAAAAAAGTATATGAGTATTTATGAAATTTACGGAATTTATTGTAAAACTTCATAGGAATAGTTTGTATATTTAGAGGAAAAGTCTGTAAAGAAAGTTAAAAATTTTGAGTTTGGATTGCGCGATTTTAACTATTTATATTTGTAAGAAAAAATGTATAGAAATTCTAATTTTGTAGAGTCTAAAAAATGAAAATAAACAAAAATGAAATAAATAAAATAGTTTTTCCCAAAATGGTCCCTCAACTATTTCTCAATGTTTATTAGGCTAACAATAGGTAAATGGATGAAAATACCCTCCATTTTAACACTGATTTGACGGAATATGTAATGGAGGACCAAATTGGGTGAGTTTTTAAAAGTCGAAGGATCACATTAGGTGCAATTGAAAGTCGAAATGCAAAATTGAGAATGAGCAATAGTCGAGGGACCATTTTGGGAAAAAACTCTTTTCAAAACTTTATTTGAAAAGAAGGTGACTGTCCATACTACCTTATTTTAGTTTTTTTTTTTTTTTTTTTTTGGTTGATGCATACATAAAGTGCAAATATTTAAAAGAAGGTAAAGGTATTGCCTTCTTTTGGTCGGACGAGTTTAAACGAATCAGATTTCTCATCCGCCAATCCGTTTGGATTTCGGTTTTATATTGTTGTATCTAAACCGTTCAATTTAAGCATTATAACCATCGAATTTCTTTAGCTTTGGATTCGGTTAGATACTTTTGAATTTCATATTAACTTTGGTTTGAAAAAAAAAAATAGAAAATTAGAAAATATATTACAAAAGAATGAAAATATATATCTTGCAAAATGCAAATTACAACTTAAGTTACAAAAATATAGCCTGAAATACCAATTTAGCTAATTAAGTTAGCTAAGTAGGTGAGAAAGCCACATTAATTAATTAAGTTAAAAAATATATATACACAAAATAATAGTCCACACTTCACAACTACACAATTTTCAAATTACAAGTTTAAACTTTACAAATTACTTCATTCGTTAAGCAAAATCACCATTTACCAGTCACCACTATTGAAATGCAATTGTCATTGTCTCAGTTACCAGTCACCACTATTGAAATGCAATTGAAATACAATACCAGCAAAATCACCATTTACCAGTGGTATCAAACCTTTCCCTTTAGTTCAAAATTAGCAATTTGAGCCACATGTATTTAACTTGTGTTAGTATTTAGTACAACATATATTAAACTTGTGTTATTTCACCTATAGCTCAAATTGTGTATTTAACAATGACAATGACCATCATAAGACCTTCATTCAAGATATGCCATTGTCATTGTCTCAGTTACAATGACCCACCACCTCCCGTATAAAGGGAAGTGTTTGATGCCACTGGACCACAAGGTTCTTGGCATTATCACTTGGCAGTTAGTAATTCACAATTTCAGTACAGGAGATAATAGATTAATAGCAAATCACTTAGAATATAGAACATATTTAAAATTGCTATTGTAAATGTTGGTTTTGGTGATGTCAATATATCATGTTTATATTATGTGCAGCAAAAAGAGTAGCTTAAAATTGACTCTTTTTGTTGTTGTTGCATATTATGTTCTAATTCCTCTTCATAGTTCATATGATATGAGTATCCAACCCAATGAGCTAATTAAATAATAATGAAATGGACTGATTTTTCAGACACCCATAGAACAAAATGGGAGAAATGTTAAGTAAGACATTGTTTAGAGTTTCTTTGCAGGTCGTTATCATGTGTAAGTGTGTGATTTACCATCTAAATTTTTTCAACAAATTTGAACTAACGTGTGTTTGCTCTACTAGTGGGCAAGTATTAAGGTGCTTGGATCTGAGGCCTGGAATAAATTATTTACATGATGTAAATTAGGTAAACTAGGCATACTTGTATTACTAACTTTATAGTGGAACAATATAATCCTTTAGTACAATTAGAAAATTTTATTAGATGCCTAGTATACCCTAAACATACTTACATTTCTAATTGTAAAGGAATACCAGATGTCTTTTATCCATCTCGGAGAATAAGTATCTAAATATCCCTGCAAAAAGATAGTTAAAAAAGCATACCATAAATATAAATATTTTAAATAAAACTAATAATTTAAGATCATTCAAGAGTACTTTTAGTTCAATTTAAAATTACAAATACCGCTGTCCAACCAAAAATTCAAATTAGTGTAAAAAAGAAAAAACTTATTTCAAGACATCTTTGTACCCTTAATTAAATATATTTGAGTTGTAATGTTAAACTAATGTGTTAGTTATTCATATATTCAATTTTGTTCAATTTTTTTTTACTCAAGTTTCATTATAGAACACCACACCGTCCGGGGCTATAAACAAAACTAGATATATAAACCTTCCTCTCTTATTTAAATATATAAGCTCATAATAGGGGATTTATACTCAATAAGTCATTATTCGAAACCAATATATATATTCCCACTACAAAAGTATATGAGTTATTGGGTTTTGTAAACCTTTCCAGCAGTATTCTTAATAATCTCAAAAAATGGCGGTCAGCTCCAGAAATTTGAGCAGTTATAGATGCCCTCTAATGGCATTAAGGCACAACCGACAATCCAATCGCCATAGCCGTGCAAGTGGAGCATACACTGCCAAGAAACAAACATGCCAACTGGTGAATTATTTCTCAACCTTGAAGCCCAGGGTTTCTCGGGATCCGCCGGAGCTCTGGCTAGCAAACAAGAAAATCACTGAGCTAATCCGAAGCGGCCGACTTGAAGATGCAAGATCTTTGTTTGATAAGTTGAGGCACAGAAACATTGTAACGTGGAATTCGATGCTCACGGGATACATCCAGCGTCGGGAAATGGCGAAAGCTCAGGACTTGTTCGATGAAATGCCTGAGCGAGATGTTGTCTCGTGGAATTTGATGATTTCTGGTTACATGTCTTGTCGGGGGAGTGCATACATAGAATTTGGAAGATATTTGTTTGATCGAATGCCAATGAGAGATATCATTTCTTGGAACACAATGATCAGTGGGTATGCCAAGATTGGGAAAATAGATGAAGCGTTGAAGCTTTTTGATTGTATACCTGAGAAGAATGTAGTATCTTGGAATGCAGTCATTTCCGGGCTTTTGCAGAATGGTGAGGTGAAGGCTGCTATAGAATTTTTCAACAGAATGCCAGAGCGAGATGCAGCTTCTCTTAGTGCGCTTGTGTCAGGGTTGATCCAGAATGACAAATTGGATATTGCTGCAAATGTACTGTTTGATTTTCAGAGAAGTGGTAATAAAAGCAGTGATCTTGTTTATGCTTTTAACACCTTGATTGTTGGGTATGGTCAGAAAGGCAGGACTGATGATGCTCGTCATCTTTTCGATCAAATTCCATTTTATACCGATAAGGGTATAGGACAGTGTAGGAGATTTGAAAGGAATGTAGTATCATGGAATTCAATGATAATGTGTTATGTAAAGGCTGGGAATATGGTTTCTGCTAGGGAGCTTTTTGATCTAATGGTTGAAAAGGATACTTTTTCCTGGAACACAATGATAAGTGGTTATGTCCGTATCTCAAATATGGAAGAAGCTTCAAATCTCTTTTCTATGATGCCAAAGCCAGATGCATTTTCGTGGAATACGATAATCTCAGGGTATGCACAGGGAGGCAAGTTGGAACTTGCTTGTGACTTTTTCAAAAGAATGCCCCAGAAGAATCGTGTCTCCTGGAATTCTATGATAGCAGCATATGAGAGAAATGCAGACTACAAAGGAGCAATAAGACTTTTTATTCAGATGCAATTGGCAGGAGAAAAACCTGATCGACACACATTATCTTCGCTTCTAGGCATTTGTGCAGAAACTGTAGCTCTGTGTCTTGGCATGCAGATTCATCAGTTGGTAACAAAAACTGTCATTCCTGATGTACCGCTAAACAACTCCCTCATTACTATGTATGCCAGATGTGGGGCTATAATGGAAGCAAGATCCATTTTTGACAGGATGAAATTTTGCAAAGATGTAATCTCTTGGAATGCTATGATTGGAGGGTATGCATCCCATGGTTTGGCTACCGAAGCATTTGAACTTTTTGACAGAATGAAGGAACTTAAAATGAAACCGACCTATATCACATTTATTGCAGTTCTTTCTGCATGTGCTCATGCAGGTTTGGTGGAGGAAGGCCGTTTCCACTTCAAATCCATGGTTGATGAATTTGGTATCGAACCAAGACTGGAGCATTTTGCCTCTCTTGTGGATATTGTAGGTCGTCATGGACGAATTGAAGAGGCCATGGACATAGTAAAAAGTATGCCCGTGAAACCAGATAAGGTTGTCTGGGGGGCATTATTGGGCGCTTGCAGAGTGCATAATAATCTGGAGTTTGCACAAACAGCAGCTGAAGCATTAATGCAGCTTGAACCGGAAAGCTCTGGCCCTTATATATTACTATACAATATGTATATCGAAGCTGGAAGATTGGATGATGCCAATGAGATCAGGATGAGGAGGGAGAGAAGTAGTGTAAAGAAAGAACCAGCCTACAGCATGGTTAATTCTATCTATCCATAATAAACTTTATCTAATTGAAAAATCTTGTTTCTTAATTGTGGCATGAGATGTCTGAAAATTTGGCTACACCATCATGTTAGAAGATGGCGATTGCTCAACACAAGGAGTTGTGGCTTGGGAATTTGTTTTTCATTAAGAGGGAGTGAATCTGATTTTGTCAGCAATTGAGGGTTTTTCTTTTTCGGTTTCATGGCCCCCGACATCTGATAGTCACATTATGGTCTGACTACTCTGGAGCTGAGCTATTGTTAGATCCCATTTGGATGGAGTTCTCGGTTCTCCCACCTATTGCTCTTTTCACAAGGCTCTATCCCAGACCTTGCTTAAATAGAACTAAATTCCTTTAACCTGGCACAGTGGTGATTCATAGCCTATGGTGTCTCAGTAAATATGACAATCATGGATAATGCTCTCAATGATCCACTTCAAGGTAGGCACTACCGACATTTCTGTGGTTACATCTCATTATTTTTGGCTAGTTTTTGTGACAGGCATACATCTCATTATTTTTGTATCATATTATGTTTTCAGCTTTTGGCACAGAGATAATGCTGGAGCATCTCACAGTTTCTCCCTAAGCTCTAAATTTTCAGAATATTGATGGGGGAGAATGGCCGATCTTTCTTTTCTAGATGTTATACTGTGATATAGTTGGAGGTAACTTGCTTGTTGTTAAGTTAATTAGCCAATGTTTAGCATTTCGTTTGCCCATTTTATCCTGAATTCGTATTTTGACAACTGAGATAATAATTTCATTTAGGATATTCAACGGTTGAACATGACAATGGAAAGGAACAGATGATCCCTTATGTTGAACATATCCTCAACATGGATGTGGTAGGGCTAAAAGTCTCTTTTGATTCCCTTACCATTTAAAAAATCTGGAAATTGTATATTTCTTTCTCTTTTATGCTTTATGTTACTAAGAACCAATTTTAGCTTTACATATGAAAAAATCGGACGGATCATATTAGATTTAATAAAGAAAAGCAAAATGTGAAAACTTTATTGTGCAACTTGAACACTAAAATTTACATTTAAGATTTTACTGGTTTGCACATTTAGTAAGATTGCACTTGCAAAAATGCAAAGGTCCATTGTACTTAGAGTTTGAATTTTAGAGTTTATGATTGATTTTTTGATTTTATTTTGTTTAGGGATTCACTTTTTATTGCTTAGGGTCTAGCATTTACAATTTTGATTTAAAATTTATTTATTTTTTCATTGATTTTTTTAAAATTTATCATGTTTGTATATTTAGTTGTTACAGAGTGCATATTTAAGTGTTCAATTTGCAAAGTAAGTTAATGCTAGATGCAACCATGTTTTTTTTAAACATCTAATTTGATGTGCCCAATTTTTACAGATATAAAGTTGAGATTGATTCTTAGTGTCAAAGGAAAGGAAAACCTCTAAGACCTTTCCTGTTGCCGTAAATGACTCTTAGGAAATTTATCCAAAAACATTTAAGTTTAACTGATAACAAGGGTATATATTTATTATTTATATATTGTTTTATATTCAACAAATATTGTTATATGTAATTAAAAAGAAATGATTTTATAAAGGGTTTCTATTTTAAGGGTTAAAATTATCTTATAAAAATTGTATTTTGATCCCTCAATTATTGATTGCTAGATATGTAATTTTGTCATTTATTGTTATTTTTAAAATTTTAGTCCTTCAATTGTTCTAAATTTTATCAATTTGATTCCTCGGTTCATGACACTAATGAGGTATATATCATATAAGTTCGGTTAGGGAGGAAAATTAGGAATTGCATGTGGAAAGAAACAAAAAATAAAATAAAATTCAAAAACAAGTGAAAGCTTAACCCTATAGATCAAATTGACAACGTTTAAAACAATATGAAAATTAAAATTTAAAAATTGACAATAAAAAATCTAGTAGTTATTATAACAAAAATAATCACAAGGTTTTTTTTTTTTTAGATCGGAATAATCACAAGGTTTACTCCTTTAAACCTTGTGATTATTTTTGTTATAATAATAATAATAATAATATTATTATTATTATTATTATTATTTTGAACAAAACCTTAAACTTTCATTAATGCTTAGCAATAGTAGTAGAAATACAACGAGGAATAGCGTCAAAAAACTCAACAAGAGCGAAATCCCTATTACATAACGCTTTACGCGCAAGCACATGGGCTGTCTCGTTGGCACTTCGCCTAACAAAAATAATGGAACTTCCCTCGATACTTCGTAGTAAGAGACGAATATCATCAATAATAGCTCCAAAGGGAGTAATATTTAAGCCCTTCCGCACCGCATTCGTCACCAGTTGAGCGTCAGTTTCCAGCACAATATGAGTCCAACCTCTCCTCTTAATCCAACTTAACGCCTCCCTAGCACCCATTGCCTCTGCCTCACGTACCGAGTAAACGCCCGGAGTCTTCCTCAAACCCACCCCAACCACCGAAGCCTCCGCATCCCGAACCACCCATCCAAACCCCATATGTCCCCTACCCTCATCCAAAGCCACATCAATATTTACCTTCAAGGTTAAGCCAAGAGGCGGCTGCCAATGCTCAACATGAACTGCACCCTCACCCCTCTGCTGTGGCACCTCCTCCTTACGCCTAGCCGCCCTCCAATTTTCAATATATAGCTTCGCACGCAAGACCAACGAACTGGACTCCACGGCATGCATATTCCAAACCATAGCATTCCGGCCTTCCCATAATGCCCAACAAACGACCACCACCATCTCCAAAACATTCTTTGGTAATTCCTCCCACATCTCCACAACCCATTCGTCAATGGACTCCACCTTATTAGTAAACCGAGTTGTTAGTTTGGTATCATCCACTATGCATAATTTATTTCTCATTTTTTCATGTTTTATCCACGTACACGACATGATTCCATCAAAAGTGGCACGGTTTGTTGAAGGCAGTGTATAAATAGGTTCACCAATTGCATTATTTTTTATTGTCAAATGTAATAAATATTCTTTAGTGTCCTTTTCTATTTTCTTCTTCTTCTTTTATATATATATATATAGGGAAGGGTTCAGGTGCGGGTATAGCTTCCTGTGCGGTTGTGCGGTTAGTACACAAATCACGCACCTTAAGTTAAGAACACAAATCACTACACACACCTAAAGTTTTTAAATGGTGCACCTTCAGTACACAAACTACGCATCTTAAGCACACAAAACAAAACACCTTAAGTACACAGACCACGTACCTTAAGCTAAGAACACAAACCACACACCTAAAATTTTTAAATAGTGCACTTTCAGTACACAAACTACGCACCTTAAGCACACAAACAAAGCACTTTAAAAACACAAATCACACACCTAAAATTTTAAAATGACGCACTTTAAGTTTCAACACTGATGCACATTAAGCATACAAATCACACACCTTAAGAATGGAAACAACGCACCTTAAGAAGCAAAACACACACCTAAAACTTTAAGGTTGGCGCACCTTAAGTTTCAACATTGACGCACCTTAAGCACACAAACCCGCACCTTAAAGAAGGAAAAACTACGTACCTCAAGATGGAAAATCATGCACCTAAGCAATCGCACAAACACACTGGAGAAGGCCAACCACACAGGAATCCACACACACACACACACACATATATATATATATATATATATATATATATATATATATATATATATATAAAACCATTTTTGGTTCATTCTAATATCTCAATTCAAAATTGCATACTTTTTCTACTTAATTAAACCAACTACTTACTAAAGTAACATTGGACTCATGAAAACACAAAATAATACTCCGTAAGAGCATCCTTAGTAGTGGAGTTATTTCGCAGTTTTTGATGAGTTTTTGTAAGTGTGATTAGAAAAGAGAAAATATGATGGGAGGAAAAAATAAATAAAACAAATATAATTTTTTAAAAAATAAATAGAGTTAATTACCGTTTTGACCACTCGACTATGACGAAAGTACCAAACTGGTCCTCGACATTCATTTTTGGCCGATTAAGTCCTCAAGTATTGATTTTTTGTCTGATTTGGTCCTCCGTCTGTTGGGGTGTTAAGTGACCGTCTACTTTGAGGACATAATAGTCCTTTCAGTTGAGACTTTGAGGGCATTAGAGTCCTTTCACGATTTCTCTTTTTCTTACCATTCACCAATGTATGCATCATTTGCAGATTCCCTCAAAGTGGCCATTATTCCCCTCCCAAACGACATTTGAGCTTGTCGTTTCAGATTCTCAACCGGCGTATGAAGAGCAGTTCCCCCCACCGGTCCACCTCCAATCAAAAGGCAACGCCGTCGGAAGAGATTTTTCACGGACATGATTTCCACTGCCCCATCGACTGCTGATGTCTCTGGGCTAATTGTACGACGCCCCAACCCTAAACCCTCCACCACGTACGCGTACTCCGAGACTGACTTCGCTGCCGGCGAGGAGGACCTTTCGAAGAATCCTCACCGTCGGAAGAGAGTTTCGGACCTGGTTAAGGAGGTGGACATCGAAGCCCTAATAGCTATCTCCGTTGGGTTTCTAGTGGACTCGCTCACCGAAGAGGAAATTGAGACCGGTGTCCTAGATCGGCGGCGATAGCAAGACAATTACATCGTCGTCCGTGACCACATTCTCGCACGGTGGCGCTCCAATGTTTCCGTCTCGCTCAATAAGGACCACGCCTTGGAGTTAATTCGAGCCGAATACAAAAACCTCGTCAACTCCGCTTACAACTTCCTCCTCCACCATGGCTACATCAACTTTGGCCTAGATCTGGCGATCAAAGAAACCAAATTAAAGCCGTCGGATGGCGTCTCAAAGTGTACTGCAATCGTTGTTGGCGTACGGATCTTCGATTTAGTTGCTGCGAGGCAATTGATTTTTCTAGGGTTTAGTTGTGGTCCTGGAAGGAAAAGGCAAACTTGGAGGCAGAGTGAGATCAAAGAAAATGAGTGGTGGTGATAATGGAGTCAAAGTCTCAACTGAAAGGACTATTATGCCCTCAAAGTAGACGGTCACTTAACACCCCAACAGACGGAGGACCAAATCAGACAAAAAATCAATACTTGAGGACTTAATCGGCCAAAAATGAACGTTGATGATCAATTTGGTACTTTTGCCATAGTCGAGGGACCAAAACGGTAATTAACTCAAATAAATAAATAAAGTTAGTGTGACCAATCATTAAATTTCTTTTTTCTTGGAAACCTAAATAACCTCATTCTTGCAGGAGCACCCCATCCTCTCTCTCTTATCTTCTCTCCACTCCATGTGGCTTTCATCCCCTAAAAAACTGTGAAATAACCACTTATGTTGTTTGATAAGAGTATATTTGGTCATATTTTTACCCCATATTTAAATCCATTTCTACCACTAAATATTAATATTATGTTCTTAATAATATTGAATTTCTTCATTGTGATAAATAATTATTATTTGACCAAAGATGATGAAGATTTGATAATTGAGCATAATATTAATATTTTGTAGTGGCATTTATAATCTTGTTTTGTATGTGTATATTTAATTGCACCAAGTAGGTGGAAGACATGATTTGGTGGAATGATGTGATGAGTGGGAAGCAAAAGACAAATGAAAGAAGGCAAAAAGAGGCATAAAACATGGAGCCAAAAGCAAAAAGAGAAAGTGGAAGATTCTGCAGAAATTCTGGAGGAGGACAATAGGCGTCTATCTGCGTCCTGAAACAGACGCCTATTGTCCATTTTCACACTGCCCGGATTTTTGGACTTTCGCCGCGGCGAGAATTAGGCTCGCCGCGGCGAAAATCGTTGACCATGCGAGAGAATTCTGCGGTCCAAATTCCAATTTTGCCCCTGCCTTTACCCAACTATAAATACCCCCCATTTCTCCATTCTTCAATATCCAATTTTCAGATTAGATTAGTCCCTTCCCCTCTTCTCTTTTCCTTTTCTTCTCCTTAAAAATGTAGACCTCCAAGTGAGGCTTGTTTAGTAGTGTAGGAGTAGATTAGGATTTATTTTGTAATAAGAAGAGGGATGATACAAGGTTATGAGCTTCAACCGATGGATCGAGGGGAATTTCTTCCCTTTCTTTCCTTAATTTACCTTGAGCTAATCTTGTATCAAGATGCTTGTTCTTAAATTTATTTATATTTGGATTATGGATTGTGTTTATGTCTAGATTGTTGTTCGTTCTTCAATTATTATGAATTGTTAGTTTAGCTTCTATGAGTTGTTGTGTGCAAGACTTGTTATTGAAAGTGTGTGATTAATGGATCCAATTACATGCTTGTTTGTTGTTGTGTCATGGTGAGAATCGGGCATGGCTAGAACACTCTTGCCACACCTATTGATTTATACAATGCGAGAGCTTGATAAATTATAGGGAGATTTCTCGGCTAGTCTTCGGTTCCTTCACCGCGAGAGCGGGTTGGAATTTAGAAGTTAGCCAAAACGGTTCCTTCACGGGTGACAGCGTGTTGGAATCTAGAGGTTAGTTTAGGCTACCTCCTCACAACTTGTATAGGATTAACTTGAGTTTGGGCATGTTGATTTGCTTAGGATCTTTAAGACGAGCCTCGCTTGTAGACTACGAGAGTAGATAACTTGCGGTTTGGCACATTCGGGTAGATCACGAGAGTGGCACCGAGGACTTTAGTGCATTTCCTCCATTCACAAGGGATAAAACTTCTTTTCTACATTTGTTTGACTCATGATGGGCATTGACCCGATCCATATCCTTACCTATGTTGCATCTTATATATCTCTCTTCATTTGTTGCTTTTATTTTTGTTATTTACTTTTGTTGTCTTAATCCCGTTATTATCGAACTAGCTTCACAAGAATCAATCCGAGTTAGTGCTTGACCAACCATTCCCTGTGGATCGATAACCCCGGAATTCTCCGGGTATTTGCGTGTACCTAAAAGCTACAACCATTGTTGCTCTAATAAACTAACAATATTAAGTTTTGCTCAGCTGTCTCTCTCTATATAAATACAAGAACAATGAAATACAAATGATAAATATCACTAGTAATTCATGATATACCTACTAGAAATAAGTTTAACATGCTATTTGACGAAGGCTAATATGACACTATGACAAAAAAAAAATAAGTTAAAAATACCCTAAAATAAAATAAAATAAAATAGAATACTAAAAGGAAACACCAAATGAGTGGAATATGATTATCGTAAATAAATGGTTACAAGATCGATTCTTGTTAACGTTTTTTTAGCCAAGTTTGTCGCTCAAGATTGTGTTTAACACAACTATTTTCTCGAGATGAAGTGAAATAGCACTGAAACCTTCGGCAGTGTAATTTAATAATTTTTTCCAAAATCAAATCTTTAGTGCAAAATGGACAAGTGGCATTTATAGCACAAAAAAAAACAAAAAAATTGGCGGAGACAAATCATCTCCGACCAGCTTATCTCCAGCCGCGGAGATGACTCTTGCTGGAGACGAATAGTCTCCGACAATTCTTGTTTTTTTAAAAAAAAAAAATTTATTTTATTTAAAATTATTTTTAAAATTTATTTTTAAAATTAGTAATTGCCACGTCAATATGCTTTCATGTAAACAAGTCATTTTGGATTGAATTGTATGAGTTTGGGTTGTTCAGGGACCTAATTATATATATATATATATATATATATATATATATATATAGAGAGAGAGAGAGAGAGAGAAAATTGAATGGCCTAATTGTAGTTTGGTGTGCAATTTAGTGACCTATTTGACTTTATTCCAATCTATACTATATATAAAAACAATTTCCCCCTCCCAAATTTTCCCCCCAAAACTTAGGGGTATTTTGGTAAAATCATTTATTTTATTTATTTATTATTTTATTATTTTATGATATGGTAATATTGTTATATATTAATATTTATATTTATATAGATTGATATTGATATTAATTAATTAATTGGTGATTGGTGATTGGTGATTAGTGATATGATAATCTATATCTATATATCTATATATATTTATATAATTGACATGTAATTAACTATATTAGAATGAAAAAATTATATAATATTGTAGTAAAATTTTTACATGTCAATCATCTATATTTACATAAAATTAAAATTAATTATACTTTCCTTTTGAAAAATCTTCCATATTATGTTTATCCTCCACTATATAATGATGAGAAATGACTCTTCTCTCAAACGTACCAATATTTGTGCTCTCACTATTAGTTAGAGATCTATAATTTGTAATTCTACGAAGTCGAAGAACTTTAACACGTGTAGAATTGTTATGGTATGCGGTATGATTTAATTTTTAGTTGATTCATTCTACATGTTGGAGATCCTTATGGTGTAGTATGCATTCCATAGAGTATTTTGTAGTACTGTGATTTAGTTTGATTTTAACAGCTCAATATGCTTTAATTTTTGCTGATAAGGTTTCAAGTAGCTAGGCCAATTTTGCCATGGGCGTATCACGTATGTAAAATTACAATTTTCAGAGTAATTGTAGTGAACAATCAAATGTTTTCTATAATTATATATTTTAATCACATTACTTTGATTGGTAATTTCTAATGGAAAAACATTGTATTGTAACTTTGTATTACAAGATTTTGAATGATAATACCTTATTTAACTATCCCATCTTTTTAGTTGTACTGTGCAAAATAACTAGCAATCTACGGATGCTCATCTATATATTGTAGAATTTGCAATCTTGATCTTCCCCATTTACGGATGCTTATGTAATTTGGTAAAAATGGTGGTTACTATACTTGAATAAATCCTCAATTATTCATTCCAATTGTTCGTTTTACCATTCCAATTCTTCATTTTATAAAAAATGGTGCATTGGAAGCTAAACATGGGTCATTGTATCATTGATTGTTGATTCCAATTATTATTAATCTTTATCATTAATTACACAATACTAATTCACACTTATTAGTTAAAAAATGATGATTACTATACTTGAATAAATGAAATAATAATATTAAATTTTGTAGCGTCGATTTAAAATCTATTATGTTAATATAATAATAATAATAATAATATAATACTCCGTAGTAATAATAATCTAAAATTCTTAATATAATTTTCCTAATAATAATAATATAATAATAATAATAATAATCCATGACTCTTAATATAAGTTTGTAACTAAATTTTCCTATTAAATCTATTTATAAAGGTAATTATAAATATAGAATTGAGAAATTCCTATGATATTTTATTTAATTGATATTATTCCTAATATATTTTATCTAAAAGGCTTCCTTCCTTTTTTATAACATTGTTCCATATGTTAATCCGTTTAATATGCTAATCTATATAGGTAATTACCATATACTATTTACCATCTAAATAATCCGTGGTAATTACACTATATTTAACATCTAAATTTATTATGGTCATTAAACATAGAGATTTCATTCTTACAATAATTTTATATATTTTTACTTCAGATAATGTCAATTACCTGTGCATTTCATTTGATTACTTTTGAATAAAATCTTAAAAATTATGACAACTAATGAATTAATATTGTTGTCCGTAATATAAATTTTATCAAATCAGTTAACGAAATTGATAATACACATATTACATCCATAATTAGAGGAGATTAACAAAATTATGATAATTATTTCAATTCACGTATTATTATGCTAATTCACATATTATTACGTCCATACAATTATGTAAATTATTTCAATTCACAGATTATTACACATATAAAATTATGCTAATGGTTACTTTGGAATAAAATCTTAATAATTATGGTCATTGAGAAATTAGTTCAAACATTATACTTTTATTAAACGGCTTTTTATACTTGTCGTAATTTTATCTAATCAATTAAAGAAATTAATGGTACACATATTACGGACATAATTAAAGAAAATTAAACATACACATATATATTACGGATAAAATTAAAGAAAATTAAACATACACATATTACGTCCATAATTAAACGAAATTAAAATATACATTATTTTTTAATTATAATATATACTCCTTAATTACCATACTTATTCATAATACATGGACGTCATAATTAGCATAATATTAATCTATACTATATATAAAAATATAAGAATAGTAAAGGCATATTTTAAATTTTAAACAATAGTAAAGGTAAATTAAAAATAGAATGAAAATATTTCAATAATAATATTCTACATCATTAATTAAAAATAGAACAGAAATTAGGTAAAAATACCAGTGGATCTATTATTCTAATTGACTAATTAACTGAAAATAAAAAAAAATCGACTAAAAATGAATCTGATGTTACTAATTGATTGAATATATAAAAGGAAATGAATATTAATAATTGACTGTAAATAAAAAAAATATCCATAATTAACTAAAATGAAAAAGGAAATGGTCATATCATTGAAATTTAATTAAAAAAGGAAAACATTCTACATCATAAATAATAAAGGCATATTATAAACAATATTAAAGATAAATTAAAAAAGGAATGGAAATTAAAAATGAAACGGAAATATTTCAATAATAATATTCTACATCATCAATTAAAAATGGAACGAAAATTAGGTAAATATTACTACGTAATTCTTTTCATTTTTCCTAGATAAGGTTGCCTGATATTAATTTACACATAACAATCGGCACTAATAATTAAAAAAATTTAAAAAAATAGAAGAACTGCTGGAGACGTCTGTTTTTTTTTAATTATTATTATTATTATTATTATTATTATTTAATTATTTCAATTAAAATTATTTTAAAAGTTTATTTTAAAATTAGTAACCACCATGTCATCACAATTGTAGGTAAATAGGTCAATTTGGACTTTTTTTTTTGAAAACATGTCAATTTGTACTNTTAATATAATAATAATAATAATAATATAATACTCCGTAGTAATAATAATCTAAAATTCTTAATATAATTTTCCTAATAATAATAATATAATAATAATAATAATAATCCATGACTCTTAATATAAGTTTGTAACTAAATTTTCCTATTAAATCTATTTATAAAGGTAATTATAAATATAGAATTGAGAAATTCCTATGATATTTTATTTAATTGATATTATTCCTAATATATTTTATCTAAAAGGCTTCCTTCCTTTTTTATAACATTGTTCCATATGTTAATCCGTTTAATATGCTAATCTATATAGGTAATTACCATATACTATTTACCATCTAAATAATCCGTGGTAATTACACTATATTTAACATCTAAATTTATTATGGTCATTAAACATAGAGATTTCATTCTTACAATAATTTTATATATTTTTACTTCAGATAATGTCAATTACCTGTGCATTTCATTTGATTACTTTTGAATAAAATCTTAAAAATTATGACAACTAATGAATTAATATTGTTGTCCGTAATATAAATTTTATCAAATCAGTTAACGAAATTGATAATACACATATTACATCCATAATTAGAGGAGATTAACAAAATTATGATAATTATTTCAATTCACGTATTATTATGCTAATTCACATATTATTACGTCCATACAATTATGTAAATTATTTCAATTCACAGATTATTACACATATAAAATTATGCTAATGGTTACTTTGGAATAAAATCTTAATAATTATGGTCATTGAGAAATTAGTTCAAACATTATACTTTTATTAAACGGCTTTTTATACTTGTCGTAATTTTATCTAATCAATTAAAGAAATTAATGGTACACATATTACGGACATAATTAAAGAAAATTAAACATACACATATATATTACGGATAAAATTAAAGAAAATTAAACATACACATATTACGTCCATAATTAAACGAAATTAAAATATACATTATTTTTTAATTATAATATATACTCCTTAATTACCATACTTATTCATAATACATGGACGTCATAATTAGCATAATATTAATCTATACTATATATAAAAATATAAGAATAGTAAAGGCATATTTTAAATTTTAAACAATAGTAAAGGTAAATTAAAAATAGAATGAAAATATTTCAATAATAATATTCTACATCATTAATTAAAAATAGAACAGAAATTAGGTAAAAATACCAGTGGATCTATTATTCTAATTGACTAATTAACTGAAAATAAAAAAAAATCGACTAAAAATGAATCTGATGTTACTAATTGATTGAATATATAAAAGGAAATGAATATTAATAATTGACTGTAAATAAAAAAAATATCCATAATTAACTAAAATGAAAAAGGAAATGGTCATATCATTGAAATTTAATTAAAAAAGGAAAACATTCTACATCATAAATAATAAAGGCATATTATAAACAATATTAAAGATAAATTAAAAAAGGAATGGAAATTAAAAATGAAACGGAAATATTTCAATAATAATATTCTACATCATCAATTAAAAATGGAACGAAAATTAGGTAAATATTACTACGTAATTCTTTTCATTTTTCCTAGATAAGGTTGCCTGATATTAATTTACACATAACAATCGGCACTAATAATTAAAAAAATTTAAAAAAATAGAAGAACTGCTGGAGACGTCTGTTTTTTTTTAATTATTATTATTATTATTATTATTATTATTTAATTATTTCAATTAAAATTATTTTAAAAGTTTATTTTAAAATTAGTAACCACCATGTCATCACAATTGTAGGTAAATAGGTCAATTTGGACTTTTTTTTTTGAAAACATGTCAATTTGTAGGTCAATTTGGACTTTTTTTTTTGAAAACATGTCAATTTGTACTTAAATTTGGACTTTTTTTTTTGAAAACATGTCAATTTGTACTTAATTGCAGACTTTTTTTTTTGAAAACATGTCAATTTGTACTTAATTGCATGAGTTTATATAGTTCAGGAATCCAATTGCATTCTTTTTGAGTTCGATGGCCTAACTGCAGTTTTGTGTGTAGTTCAGTGGTTTATTTGACCATTATTCCGAGAAAAATGATATTACTAATTGATTTAAAATATAAAAAGATCGTAATCTATATTCTATACTATATATAAAAGTAAAATCCTCCTATTTCATTCCACGCCTAAACTTTTGTAGTCAATTAATGAAATATTTTATTGGTCAAATAATTAATAAAGCTTATTTGTTAAGAAAATGTAAAATAGAAATTAACTAATATCTATAAATTGATAATATGTATACTCATGTATCAACACTATTAATAAAAGTAAAATCATTTATCGGGAAAAGAAAAGGATATTACTAATTGACTGAAAATTATTTAAAAACTTTAATAGTTAATTATACTTTCCTTTTGAAAACTCTAAGTTATTTAAACTTTAAAAAAATTAATTGAACGCCAAATGCCTTGTGGTCAAGTGGCATGAAGTGATTCTCCCTAGTGGGAGGTCATGGGTTTGAGCCTCAGTGGGGTAGATGGGTTGTTAGACGAGGAGGAAGATAAAACTAAATGCAATATGGGGAAAATGAATACTAGTGTAATTGCCTAATAATTATTATGATAATTAAGTTAAGCATTGGTCGTTGAATTTATTTTTATAATAATTTATTTCTCATTTTCTCATATTTATTTTAGTAATAATATAATTATATAAGTCATATTACTTATAGATCTTTTTAAGATAATTTTAGACAAACAAGTCATATATTATTCAATTAATTGAGTAATATTTTTGTACTAATCTTATAATCAAATAAATGTACACGTTCAATATTAGAGTTTTTTATAATTTCATCTTTATTTTTATTATCTCAATATATAATAAAAAAAATTTATCCACGCCCGGGTAATTGGACAATTATTTGTTCTAATTCAAAGGAAAACATCAGAAAACATAATCGATCCAATCAATTTCATCAATTGCGCTATATAATATTCGATGTTATAATATATATAATTGTATATTGATCCAAATATTCTTTAAATATTATAACAAATCCATTCCGTGCAACGCACGAGTGAAAATACTAGTATGATATAATAATTACACTGAGAGTCAATAAATGGGAATATTTAAAGAAAATCGATTTGAGACTTAAGAACACGAAAAGGTTGGAAGCTATTATAACTGTTATATAAAGGAATTCAAAAACCAGCAAATATAGGACTTCGAGTTTTATTATTATTATTATTATTATTATTATTATTTTGAAAAAAGTGTCAAATAGGTCACTGAATTTGTTACTTTTGTGTAATTGGGTCATTAAACTTAAAAAGTGTGTAATCCAACCATTAAACCAGTAAAATATGTGCAATTAGAACATTTTTCTAAATTTTTTAAAATTCAATTTGAATTAAAAACATGTCAATATTGACTCTCAACTAGTATGGTAGAGAAAAATGTAATTCTTAATACATACATGTAAGTAATATAATCGGATTTTACCGGAAATTTTTAAAAAATGTTCCAATTGCATAAATTTTGTTTGTTCGATGGTTCAATTGCACACTTTTTAAGTTTAGTGACCCAATTGCACAAAAGTAAGAAGTTCAGTGGTCTATTTGACACTTTTTCCTTATTTTTTTAATAACTTAATAAATAAATAAAAAGTTTTTTTTGAGAACTAATAAAAAGTATTTTTTAAAATAAAAATAAAATTAAAAGTGACACATGTCGAAATGTGAATGACTTAACCTACTATACAAGTTTTTTTGGACTCAATTGTACTATTTTACAGGTTTAGGAGATGCGAATGGAGCTTTTTTTTCTTTTACTTAAGGGACTTAATTGCACTATCCGAATGACTTAGCGGGACAATTTGACACTTTTCCTATTTATTAGTATAAAAGTCAACATGTAAAAATCCCTTTTCTCTTTTCATTGTGAATGGTTTCTTGGTAAAACATGTTACTACTACAAACTCTTCATCCAGATTGGACCNCCCCCCCCCCCCCCCCCAAAAACCCACCTCCCTCTCTTCCCTTTCTCTGTATTGACTTAGTACATGTATGCTTGGGGAGAAAAGAAAAATCAAAATCCATGAATTAGGGAAAAATAAGTTTTGTAAAACACAGTGGCAAGAAGTAGTAGAGAAGACAATAAATGGTGAAAAACATTGGCAAGAGCTAGACTATTAGCAATGTGGATATATAGTAACCATTTCGCAGATACATGAATTAATTGGTATGATTAATTAAATTTAATTAATAATATTTTTTAGATTTGTACTTAGTCATTTTTTACATATGCAAATGTTCTTTTTAGCTGTTATTGGTAGAACACTTTGTCCTCAGATGACATGTAGTGATTCTTCCATATGGGAGGTCATGAGATTGAGCCTCATTAGAGGCTGTTTTTGTAATATCTGTTCAGTTATACGAAAATGTCATCGCATTTTTTTAAAAACAATGTTTCTGACTGTAACAAACCATTATATATATTTGACTCTTGAGTTTGTATATATTTGTGTTTGATTGTACAATATAAAAATTCTTTATATTCATACATTTTTAACTAATATAATAAATTTTGTGAACAAATGTAATCCATAGGAAATATTAAGTCCCACTACACAACTTTTGAGATCTTCTCTGATTTTTGTTTGATTAGATTTAGTTGAAATCTTGCAATAGCCTGGAGGCCATAATGGAGATAAATGAAAACCTATCACCATATGGCAGGGAGGGGGTGCTAGCTCATCATAGCTTCTAGGAAAAATATTTTCATTTTTTTTCTCTATAGAAAGAAGTTTGGGGCCTTTTATATAAGATATAATTATTTGAAAATTAATTATATAACAAATAGAAATGCCACAAACTCTTACCAAATGTATAGCATGAGCTTGTGATGTGCAACAAATTGTTGATAATTAGTTAGCATCTCTATCATGCATTCTTGTCATTTAAAAAAATATTAATTTTTTAAAAATAAAAATATTGAAATTGATGGAAACAAATGTCAAAGTAACAGTAAGCACATAAAATGAATTATCAAAATAAAAGTAAATAGATTAAATTAAACAAAATGTTTATTGTACAAAAACTCTTTTTATTTACTTTGATCTATTTGTATGCAATTTATTTATAATTATCTGCATTTAAATATCAAGCTAACTCAATATTTGGTAACCATATAATGTTTCAAATTCGACTAGAGTTATAAGACTGACTTCACACAAAATGCACATTTAGGTAGTTGCGAACATTCTCGCAAATCAAAAGCTAACTCAATGTTGGATGTGATGTATATCAAAAAGTGTAATAATTAGTTTCTAACTGTTTTATTTTTTTTGAAAAGACTATTTTATAGTTTGTTGATTTCTTTAATTTCCTCAAGAAATAGTGCTGCACAAAAAGGGTGTAATCCCTACCATAAGCTCATTTTATGGAAGGGCAATATCTATAGTGCCTTTTTAATACTATTTTTTTGTGCCTATCAAGGCCAAGGGGTCATGTATTAATTGTAATGGCAATGACTTCATTGTTTAACCCAAAATGATCACTCAAGCAGCCATTCAACTTGAGGGTTACAATGAAACTTCTTTCCCCACCCCCTCTTTTTGTGACGATGAAAAATTATCGCAACCATAAGTCAAAGGTGTGAATTAGGTAAACATCATTTTTGTGTAACAGCCTACAAACCATACACAAAAAGTGAATCGCATTAAAAAGATCATGTGCGACGAACTCGACCTAAAAAGTATTGACAATAATTGAACTCTACCAAACTTGATCAAAAGAATGTATGACAAAAATTGAACTCTACCCTCTTGGAGTCTTGGTGTGCTGCAGAGGTGATTTGAGCAACTTCGAAGTTTCGGGTGTTTTATCGTATTGATGAAGAGTCAATAAGGGAAATCAGAGAGGATCTCGACTGGTCAATAGTGTTACGAAATATTACTACGAAAATAATATTTCTAAAAAAATAACAAGCACAAGGGTGAAGGATGATCTGGTACGTTGTAAGCTTTAGTCGTGTAATCACTACATTGTCCTTAAAACCTTATTTGCTACATTCTTTGGTGCTAGGAGCGTTGTAGCCTAGGTTTCCTAAGATAAAACAAGCTACCGCTTCAAGTTTGAACACTCAAACTATGAAACCCGACGAACAAGAACAAGGCAACGAACACAGGAGGTAAGAAAGGAGGAGGAACAGAGTGTGGTATGCTCACATGACTTAAACCTCATGCGACACGTTTGCACAATGAAATTACGAATATCATACAGATCTCCTTCCTTGAAGAGTTTGTTGAATTTAACGAAAAACTCTTTCGGGATTTGTAAATGAATGCAAGTTCCCATGAAAGATCATGAAATTTAAAACCAAGCAAAAAGCTGAAAAAAAAAAAAACTTAAAAAATAAATAGGCAGCATACTAACAAAAAAAATGCATAACAATAAATACAAAATAAAACAATATGACCAAACATGACCATGATTTTATTCCTATTAAATAAAACAATATACAATTAAGCAATATTCAATAAAACAATATGGCCAGAGAGATTTTATTTCCCTTAATGTTTTCGAATTGTTATTTCGAATTTTTAATTTTTAATTCTTCTGACTCAACTCAACCAATTATCGTGTACCAACATGTTTGGTATATCACATGACCTTTTCATTGCACTAACTATACCATCAAATAAAGTAATAACACTACATTCTTTTACAAAATTATTGAGTTTATAATATAATCGGTATTTTTATATTTAATTATTATGTAAATTATATATTAATTTGTAATGAGATCAATCAATTCAAGAGTAACTAATCAAATAAAAAAATTGTTTAAAAGAATTATATTGTAAATAGTGACACATTAATGACCTAATCGGCCTTTTTTTTAAAACAATCTTTGTTGTGATTTTATCATTAAAAAACAAAATAGGGAAAAGAATTATATTGTAAATAGTGACACATTAATTCAACCATTAATGACCTAATCGGCCTTTCTTTTTTTTTTTTTAAACAATCTTTGCTGTGATTTTGGGCTTGTTTGGTTATCAACGGTTAGCTATTAGCGTTAGCGAGTTGTGTTAGCGGTTATCAAACAGCGGATTGTATTAGCGGATTTGACCAACGGATTGTATCAGCGGTTTGTAAAAAGATGTTTGATAAAATTAGCTATTTAGATTAGCGGTTAATATGTAAAATGACCTAAAAGGACATTCATATTATCATTATTATTATATAAAATAAAATTTACAATAACAATTACAACAACAACAACAACAACAACAATAATAATAATAATAATAATAATACAAAACAAAAAATTATTTAAAAAAAAAAAACAAAAAAAAAAGAAGACAAAGGTTTGCAAATCAGATATGGGATATTTTATCCCACATCGAATGAATTTGGAAGAGGAGCACTTGAGCTCCTCTATATAAGAGGAGCGGTGCTCCTCTTCCAAATTTCTTCTCGCTGCGAGAAGCCGCGAGAGGCTTCAGTAATTAAATAATTTTTTTTTTATAAAATTAGTAGTGAGGGCGTTTTGGGGAAAATACAAATTTTCCCCAAAACGCCGAACTCAAACGCTAGCAGCGGTTGAGTTTGCAACGGTTTGGAGCAATCCGCTGCTCCAAATCGCTGCTAACTAAACATAAATTTTGGTGTTTTGACCGAGGTCAAAACGTCAAAATTGGCGGATCCGTCAATAACCAGACATGCCCTTTATCATTAAAAAACAAAATAATTTGTAATGAGATCAATTAATTCAAGAGTAACTAATCAAACAAAAAAATTTGTTTAAAAGAATTATATTATAAATAGTAACACATTAATTCGACCATTAATGACCTAATCGGTCTTCTTTTTATAAAAATAAAATTCTCACTTTAAGCTTCCCGTACTACAATTCTACATTACAATTTCTATTAGTAATAAGATACAACCTTATTAAAATCCATAATCCTATACTGCGAACTTTAAAAGAGAAAAACAATGCAATTATTCGAGATATCTCCACTTTCAAATCTACAAATTCTGTTGATGCGCCTATTTTATTCGAGACCTGCCACTTTCAAATCTGCAAATTATATACAATAGTTTTCTTTCAATTCTACAAATCGAAAACAATTTTGTTCTTTCACTAATGGAGCATGTTTTTGTCTCTGTTTCCGACCTATCTCCAAAACGAGGAAAAGTTGTATAAAGCTTCGGTTGATTTGTTGTTATTTGTCCAGGGAATATCAAAGTCAACCAACAGACACTGGAGTGCCTATTCCATGACTCCCAGGTAATGTTTTCAAACAGTTTGATTTTGTAATACCATTCCTACAAAAGAAAAAACAGCATAGAGTAATGATAACTATATTTATGTAATAGAGTGAGTAGAACTCAAAAAAAAAAAAAATTGTTTAAAAGAATTATATTGTAAATAGTGACACATTAATTCCACCATTAATGACATAATCGGCCTTTTTTTAAAAACAATCTTTGTTGTGATTTTATCATTAAAAATATTCATTTATTTTTATCGTTAATATTAATATTACTGAAACCTACTGACATGTCCAAAATCAGAATGCAAAGAGCATTAATGCAGTCATTGTCAATGAAGCAACCTCTCCATGAGTCCACGCCCTTGTAGAAAGAAATTTAATTGACTCCATGTCGTGTTGAAATATTTTCTTTAGAAAAGAATTGTTTTATCCTCTTTAATTAAAACAAAACATAAATCATTAAGTACTTTTTTGTTCATGTCTAATACAGAATACCTAATACTATAGTTATCATTATTCTATGCTATTTTTTCTTTTGCAGGAATGGTATTACAAAATCAAGCTGTTTGGAAAAATTACTAAGAGTCATGGAATAGGCACTCTAGTGTTTGTTGGTTGACTGCGGAACGTTGATATTCCCTGGACAAATAACAACAAATCAACCGAAGCCTTATACAACTTTTCCTCGTCTTGGGAATAGGTCGGAAGCAGAGACAAAAACATGCTCCATTAGTGAAAGAACAAAATTGTTTTCGATTTGTAAAATTGAAAGAAAACCATTGTTTATAATTTGCAGATTTGAAAGTGGGGAAGTCTCAAATAAAATAGGCGCAGCAACAAAATTTGTAGATTTGAAAGTGGGGATGTCTCGAATAATTGCACTGCATTTCTCTTTTAAAGTTTGCAATATAGGATTAGGAATTTTAATAAGGTTGTATCTTATTACTAATAGAAATTGTAATGTAGAATTGTAGTACGATAAGAATTGTAATGTAGAATTGTAGTATGATAGGAATTGTAACGTAGAATAATCTCATCCTAAATATTATAGGACTATTTTGGACGGAAAGCTTAAAGTGAGGATTTTTCTTTTAAAGCTTAAAGTGAGGATTTTGTTTTTATTAACAGTGTAGATTACGCAAACCTTTAGAAGTGTTTTGAGCGGAAAGTTAAAATTGAGGATTTTATTTTTATTAATAGTATAGATATAGATTCCGTATTTATTATTCAGCTATTTATTAGTGACTTGGTGCAGTACTTCTATTTACTTAATTTTATATTTTTAATTATGAAATAATTAATATTTATACATTGTTTACAAATATGTCCCTATATTTTTTTTATATTTGCACATTTCTCCCCCATTACATCTCGTTTCCCCATTTACTTGTTGACTTTTTTTTTTCAAAAAAAAATAAAAGTCAACAAGTAAAAATCTCTCTTTTCATTGTGAATGGTTTCTTGGTAAAACATGTTACTAAAACTCTTCATCGAGATGGACCCTACCCCCCCCAAAAAAAAAAAAAAAAAAAAAAACTAAAGTGTCAACCCGCACCATGAACCATTTACGATTATTCATCCCGCACCATGGTCTTCAATACGTGATTATTTGAGTCATAAACCAAATTTTTTTTTGATGTAAAACACCCCCCACGCATGGCCGTTGGGATATGCCGAGTAAAGCAGCGCCATAAAGAAGATAGAAGCATTGAAGATTTGACGAGAAGATAATAAAAGCATGCATTTTGAAATGATAATTGAAACCTCCAAATTCTCAATGGTGATTGTTTCCACGCCGGAAGAATATCAGAATTTGACAACTTTTGCGGTGCTGTCAGTGCATTAAGAGACAGAAGAACATCAACGAAGTAATGGTTTTCCTCAGTGGAAAACTTGCGAGCTCTATGTTCCCATATAATACAAGAAACCAACGGGTTCACTTTGGGCACGACTGCACGAGCACAGAGCATCTCCGCCGGACTTTCTGTCTTGCGGCCTTGCCACTCCTTTGATTTAACTCGGACTGTTGGCTTGAAAAATTCTTGCTGCTATCCTTCGTGACAGAAACTTATTTTAAGTTGATACTTCCCTGGGTAAAAAATCTACTTTGCAGGTATTAGCATTTCTACAATATGTATCCTCTTCATAGGTTGACATTAATTAGTTGAATCTCATAGGATGCAAAATATGGTACCACAACAGGGGTCTCAGCTAGTGATGATAGGGTGAAGACTATATTGGCTCTGGCATCTAGAGATTTAAAACTGAGGATTTCAATCGACCGGGAGAGAAGGTGGGATACGTACTAAAAAGAGTTGGCCATACAGAAGCTTCTGTTGATCTTGCTGTATTAGCTGGATTAGATCCTGTTGCTGTTCTTTGTGAAGTTGTGGATAGTGATGGCTCTATGGCTAGATTACCCAGGCTTCGTCAATTTGCATAGCCTTCTTGTACAAGCTCAATTACTTCTTCTACTTCTGCGCGCAAGTTGGGCGAACCCCATAGCTCTGTTAAACATGAATCCACGCAGAAGTTGTCAAAAACTGACTCGTCGGAAGATTAACGAGTCGTGGATTGGGAGGAACATTTGTATTTGAAGCAAAAAAATGTCAGAATTTCGTTAAAGAGAATGCTGCTTTGGAGTGATGAAAGATTTTATACAAAATGGATGAAAGTTCAGTAGCACTTGGCATAATTTCTCAAATTTGTTGTGGCTTTGGATTTGGGTGCAGTCACCAATTTCGCTGAAGGAATTCAGACGGTAAAAATTGGGGAAAATCGAAAGTGTAGTCGTCGTCGATTGATTCTTAGTTTTTATTTATTTATTTATTTTTATTTAATCTTACATGGATTCCATCTCATTTAATTAAAGCCACGTCACTAACAAATAAGTCCTAATCAGCAGGAAACTAACGCCATGTCATAATGTTTACCGGTAAACCTACAAAAAAGGTTAGGCGCAAAAAAAATTTGGTTTATAGCTCGAATAATCACTTATTGAAGACCATGGTGCGGGATGAATAATCGTGAATGGTTCATGGTGCCGAATGACACTTTAGCCAAAAAAAAAAAAAAAAAAACCCACCTCCCTCCCTTCCCCTTCTCTGTATTGACTCAGTACATGTATGCTTGGGGAGAAAAGAAAAATCAAAATCCATGAATTAGGGGAAAAATAAGATTTGCAAAAACACAGTGGCAAGTAGTAGAGAAGACAATAAATGGTGAAAAACATTGGCAAGAGCTAGACTATCAGCAAAGTGCGTATATAGTAACCATTTTGCAGATGCATGACTTGGAATTGACAGTATTCATCGATGATTTTCACTCTTTTCCCCACTTTCATTCAGTCTTTAATTAGATATATATAACGAAAGCTAAGCATGTGTAGCGGAGGCTCCTTTGCCCTCGTTAATAAATGTACCTATTGTTCTGAACCAGCGCATGAGATTCCGATGGTCCTTCACATAAAGCCAAGCTTGCAGGAATGGAAATAGGCTTTCACTGATTCCACGCTCCTCAATGTAGCTGTGAAATGCGTCTCTAGTCCTTTCATCTATATCTCTGTGAATAGCCATTTGAAAATTTATCATTCAACTTGAAAGAACCACCCAACAAAATTAATGTTTTCATGAAATCTGAAGTGGCAGTTGATATGCCTAAAGAACGGAAAGCTTTACAACAGTGACAACATCAATAAGGCCTTGGCAACTTGCCAGCCTACTTATCAAAACATTGAATCACATGATAGTAGCATGAATAGCATATATCATATTTGAGAATGAAGATAGATAACATATCAAGACGTGCACTACAAATATTACTAACAGATAGCAAAGACGTTATCTTGCCTTCCACCTGAATCCTTCTCTATCTACTGCAAAATAGTTAATGTCATATGGGGTCATTCGAGTATAATAGTTTTGCCACATTTAGTCTTAAACTTTCAAGTTAACCACCTAGTCGTTCAACATTCAAGTTAACCACTCATGGTCCTTCAACTATCAAATTTTAACTAGCCGTGGTCCTTCAACTTTCAAAATTTAACCAGCCATGATCCTTCTGAAGGGGTGACTTTGCCCATACTTTACTTCTGAAAGGACCACGACTGGTTAAAATTTGAAAGTTGACGGACCATGGGTAACTTGAAATTTTAGGACTAAACATGACAAAACCACTATATTCAAAGGACCACAGATGGCATTAACTCACTGCAAAATGTTGAGAAGATAAATTTCTGCCATACTCTCTAACAATGAAAACTTCACAACAAGTACTGCCTTAGCCTTTAACATAGTTTCATAGATAAGAGATGGATGGAATATAAATGGGGAAATTCTGTTCAAAAAAATTTATATAAGATTAAGAAGTTGAGATAAGAAGTCCTAGTATACTCTTGTTACTCCTTTTGGGGGAATGATTTTACACAGAACTTAAGGAAGAAGAATGATTTCTAGTACTTATTGACTTCACTGTAAACTTTCACATCTAGAAAAAGTGACAGGGAACCAAGTATCACCCATTAAATATAGAAGTGCCCAAACATAATAAGCATTTCTTTAGTTCAAAACTAAGACCATGGACCATTTTTATAGCAATGCGAGTCTCATGCTTCTAGCCTTTTTACCCCTGGTGCCAGTTATTAAACTGTTAACATGCACAAACTTTACTTTATAGCAATTTGTAGTAAATAAAAATTAAGAAATAATGATCATAAATTTATTGCAAAATGTACAATGAGAAATTGAGAATCCATCTGAAACTTACTGAAATACTGGACCACCATACTTATTTGAGGCTTCAAGAAACCCTGTGTCATCCCTGGTTCTCAATGAGACCGAATGAATTCCCAAAGCATCAGGATATAAGCCACACAGAAAATGCAAAGACTCCTTTTGACCAGGCTTAGAGATGTCAACATGGACAAACAATTGATTAATGTCATCCTCATCATTTTCATCCCCTCCTCCAGGTATAATGTTAGCCAACCGCATCACAGAGATACGAATCTCCTCATTGCCATGTGTCCGTTCCAGAACAGGGCCATTACCATCAAGTGCCCCCTTCACAACTGTGAATGGAGAAGGAGGGCTAATTTTCTGGGGAGATCAAAAAACAAAAGTGTGAATCAATCGCTTAGGGTGAAAGACAACAAAATTTTTATTGGCATCAATGGTTAATTTAGATAAATCAGCACTTCAACTAAATATTAGCACTTTATACAGCTTCATGAGCTGGGATACAATTAGGACCTGTCAGTCAGTACAAGTATTAGTTCATTCACTTTTAATGCCAAGAACACAGGGATGAACATTTGCTATAAATTAAGTCTTTTAACTTGTAAGTTAGCCAGTTGTGAAGTGGTGTCTGAGCAACGGGTGATGGATAGCCATCAAATGAAACCCCAATAAACCCTTCTTAAACCTCAACAGTACACTTCAATTAACTCCGGCGAAAAAAAATCATTATTCATATACATATATACACATAAACATATACATATACTACTGCGAGGAAAAATCAAACCAGAAAAGCAAGGAAATAAAAAAAAAAATAATAATAATAATAATAAAATAAAACCCTAGCTTCACAAATCTCATATGTAGGTACGTATATGAGCTCATTTTTCCTATATGTGAGGAAAGGGGGAATGAGGTTTTACCGGGGGAGGGGTCATTTTGGAGACTTCGAGATAGTGATCTTTGAGGGAGCGGAGAATAATGCTGTTTACAGCGGTTGAACCACTAGATGACGACGACGACGAAGACCGCCGAGCGACTAACGCGTGGCAGGAGTGCCGTTGCCGGAGCGCGGCGGCGGCGCTTGTTAGAGCTCGCCTCAACATTTTGTCCAAAGTCGTGTATTTTCCAGTCGCCTGAAGTGCTGCTGAACTGCCAGATAAATTTTAGCTCCGGCGACGGCGAGCCACGAGCGGGAGAGTTGTAAGTTGTTTACTCTCTGCCTTTGGAATGGACGATTATGTCCTTGGACCTTAAGCCTGCTTAGGGCATCTACATCTCCAACTATGGTCTATTAACCCTTTTATCTCCCCATTTTTTTATGGGCTCAACTCCTCCATATCACTGTATATTATTGCATCACACTCAATTGTTATACCATAGAAATTTGAGCCTTAATACAAAAATGATGTACCTTAGATTAAAATATTTTGTACCTACTAATAAATTTTTGTACATGTAAACAAATAACTTGATAATTACAGATACAGTCAACTGCAAGTATAAGTACAGAATGTATCAACTATAAATACATAATCTAAAGGTTATTTTTGGATCAGGGTCTACAATGCAATTTGTTATTTTCTCTCTAATCTTTTTTTTCTCCTTATTATATAGGCAATCATTATTGCATAGACCGTAGTCCATACGTGTGGACCACGGTCCAAAAACACATAAAATACATTATTCTAACTCATCAAATATATTATTTTAACACATAAAATACATTACTCCAGCTCATAAAGTACATTATTTTACTTCAAAAATTTCATTCTAACACATAAAGTACATTATTCTAACTCATAAAATACATTATCTTATCCCAGAAAGTTCGTTATTCAAACACATAAGCACGTAGAGCACGAATTTTCTTTTTTTTTTAATGTTAAAATGACATCGTTTTGGACCGTGGTCCACACAGCTTTGTGGACTATAGGCATACTGCTTCATACTTTTAGACCTCATATATTATTTTATTCATTTTTTATAATTAATAATTTCAACTTTATAATTATAACTTCTAATTTTAATTTAAAATAAAAATAAATTTAAATATCGAAATAAAATAATTTTGAAAATATAAAATATAATTTCATAAATTTAATTCAAGCAATTAACACCATATTAAAATTCTCATTTGAAATCATAAATGAAACAAAATAAAACTCAAAATTGAATACAATCAATACAATTACAAATTAATTATTGTTAAAAAATCATATGTGTTCAACTAAGTCTGCACGAAATTGATGGTGTGCTTGAGAACTGCGTAACTTGGAATTCCTACCAAGTATTCTTGAAAATCTTCGGGTAAGCCGTGAGTAGGTTGTGTTGGCGTATTACTGCCATCGTCCAACCTACTCATCTTGAACAATCATGTTGTGCAAAATAATGCATGTGTACATTATATCTTTCAAGTCGTCCTTATACCAAAATTGCGATGAGCTTCTAATCATTGTCCAATGAGATTGAAGAATCTCGAATGCCCGTTCCACGTCTTTTCTTGCTGAATCTTGATGTTTGCTAAACTTCTTTCTCTTCAGTTGCTCTAGAGTTTGGACCTCATAAAGCTCTTCAAGAAGCATGATCATTGTGGATAAATTCCATTGGTTATATAGTACACTCTGTTATATTGTGTGTCTTTGACATTAAAGCTAACCTTAGGTGCACATCCATGTAAGACATCATTGAACAATGGCTGGCGTTCATTGCAAGATTTTGTAACTCCAAAAAATGCGTGTCAAATCTACAAGTCTTGCAAGTTAGCACTTTGTGATCACCGCGTGTGAATTGTCCCAGCTTCCAAGCTACTAGGCAATTTCGCCACTACTTCCAATGCATACAATCAAACTTGCTAACATTATAGGGAACTTGTGTCCATGTTCGTGCATATGAACTAATTATTGGATATCAGCTGGCGGGAGGGAAGGGGGTGGGGGAGTCTTCACAAGAATTGGCCTCCAAATAATTGTAACAGGGCACGACAAAAGTTTAGTACACATTCAATGGCAATTGATTCACCCATACGTAGATACTCATCCATTACATCAACTAGTGACCCGTATGCTAACTAACATGGTAGTAGTGCAGTTTTTAAGTGGTGATAAACTTCTTTTTCTGACAGCATTCATCCGTTCTTGAAAGAATTCAAACTCATCCTCTAGTGCATGAACTATATGCAAAAACGAGTGTTTTCACATTCAAAATTGATAGTGCACGTGAGTACAGACCGAGATGATCAACGACTCAGGAGTCTGGACCTATTCGCCGGTCTACCTGATCAACTGTACTTGAAAAGGTCAGGCCAGGATCACCATTCGCAGGGCGCGGGTGATCGGTATGGGCATGTTCTCTTGTTTACCCCTACGGCATACAACCTATAGGCGCCCGACACTTGGCTCGTAAGTAGTGGGCCTAATATCGGGCATGTGCATGGCCGCCACGCGGCTGCCATGCCGCGAGACCAGCACTTGTCCCCTGACACCCTATATACACGCCATTTAATGTTAGGAAATGGACCTTTGGCTGTTTCCTCATAAGTAGTCTAGTAGCTCGGAAACCTCTAACCACTGTTACGTTGACCGAGCTACCTATAGGGTATAATCACTGTACCCGTTCTATCATTAATAAAAGTATATTTGACTGTATTCCGTTACGACCATTATCGTAGTGTAGTCACGTATTTACTCTATCAAAAATGATTTTCAGAACAAATTCTCCGGATAGGCGTGACCATAATCGTTAAAGTAATCGTGAACTAAACAATCATGACCACTCTCATGATCCCGACTGATGTATCTTCGAGGACGTGTAGATTGTGAAGAAAATGATCTCCTATTTATCAATATTTGAATTACTTGTTCAACCAAATAGTCCTCTAAAATCTCAATTATTATCATCGGAATGTTCATGGTCACTAGACATTTTGAGATGGGAGAAATTGAGAGAAAGTGCAATTTGAGAATAATATATTGAAAGAGTTGGATTGTAGAAAAAACAATATTGAATACAAATGAAGTAGAATTGTAGGACATATAATTATATATAGATTAAAAAAACACTCAACCGTCAAAAAAGTTTTGACTGTTGAGTACATTGAAATTTTTTTTAGGCTCAATGGTTATTTCAGTCGTTGATGTTATCCATCACCCTTTGCATGTCCATATGGCATGTGGCCAGCACGCGCCATTCAATGAACCTTCAAAAATGCACATTCAATGTATTAAAAATGTATCTTATATCATTAGTCGACCTTACAAGGTGGACCATAGTACATGATATAATAATGAGCAAATACCAATTTTGGTCTCACAAGTATTAGCAAAATTACAGTTTTGATCCACATGTTTAATTCTTACCAATTTTCATCCACGACTATTGTTTTACTACCAATTTTCATCCACAACTATTATTTTAGTGCCAAAATTGATCACAACTAAGATATGTAGAAATATGAAATTATTTAGGGTATTTTCGTCCTTTTTAATTAAGATCTTTATTTGAACATGAATAAAGGGATTTAATCGCTAAGATCGATCTCAATTCACAGTTCTACTCCTCAAATTAATGTAGGATGAGGAGAAGAACTGCGAGAATTGAGATCGATCTTAGGGTTCAAATCTCATTATTCATGCTCAAATTGGGATCTTAAGTTGAAAAGTACGAAAATACACTTAAAATTTTAGATTTCAGCACATCTTAAAACGAATGAGTGACTTGCGTGATGGATTTTGGCACTAAAACAATAGTCATGGATGAAAATTGGTATAAATTAAACATGTGGACCAAAACTGTCATTTTGATAATATTCGTTGGTCAAAATTGGTATTTGCTCTATAATAATTGTGAACTATATAGAAAAAGTTTATTATACCATTTAATTATAAAAAGTGTCATATTAGTATTTCAATTATTAAAAGGTACCATTAAACTTTCCAACTTATCATTTTAATGCATTTTTACCCAATAACCTGAAATAATTAGTTAATAAAGATTTATCGACGCACAATCGCCATTGTTCGTAAAGGCAACCACGTCGGTCACCTTCTTCAGATCGAAGAAGGCAACTAGTGATCACCTTCTTCGTCAATCGAAATAAGGCAACCAATTCGATCCAGTGATAGTTGACTTAGTGGTGGTAATTTTTTTTTTATCAACGGCAGTAATTTTATCTGTAATCTGCTAGTTACCAGTAAATTAAACTTTTATGACCACTTGAGGTTTCATTGAATCGTTCGTCTAAAAGGCCTATTTGCCCTTTTCCCTAAAGATAAACTAACACTTATAATGCACGGTAAAAGAATGTGACAAATACTTTTAAGCATAAATACTCGATCACAAAATTTGGAAAATTGGGAATGTGAGGAAAAAGGAGTGGTTGAGATCATAGACAGTAAAGCAACGTTCCCAACTACATAAAGATCTCCTACTGATGTTACACGTAAAGATACAAAAAGAAGTTTGACAAGACATTTGGACGAGGTAAAATACACACTTTCGTAGTATCATGTATTACTTCAACTCTATAACACTATCATATTCTTGTATTCACTAGAGGCACATATACAAAATTGCGACAATAATGCCATTTCAGAAATATTGTGGTGACAAAATTACACACCAAATTGATGTGCCCCAAAGTTTACTGCATGGAAGATATTATAGCCCACAAGCCAAAAAGATAATGGCTCACCAGATCCTGCAAATGATATGACCACCTCGCTGGAGAGACGTCTTTGCTTGAAGCTCTCACTTCCTTCGGTTCTTGTTTCTATTAATTTTCACGATCCTTCTACCGGATTTGTCATTACCGGAGCTGCCCAATGAGAAGCTCCCTCCTGTGCTGAAGCCCAGACTGCCAGGTGGCTGAAACGGGGATGGAGATGCACTGGGAGGAGCAGCTGGATTCTGTTGCCCACTAAATTGGAATGGATTAGGCGTTGGAACAGTTGCCTGAAATAGAGATGAGTTTTGAGGAGTAGCTGGATTCTGTTGCCCGCCAAATTGGAAAGGATTAGACAGCGGAACCGTTGAGCCAAATGTAACAGAAGAGGGAGGAGAGGAAGAGGCGGCTTGGCCAAATACAGAAACTGTGGGTGCAGATGACTGTACGGGATCCTCGGCCATGCTGCTGTCCTCCATATTCATCTGGTCATTGTTTCCTGGGGCAGCATCAAAGGTGGCAGTAGAACTTCCCAACATGGACAGGGATGCAGAAGTTGAAGGCGCTGCTGCAAATGTAAATGCAGGACTGCTAGAGGCACCAAGAGATGATCCAAAAGCCATTGGTGCAGTATTAGAGGTGGAGAATGAAGACGATGATGCTCCAAAGGTGAAACCAGTAGGTGAGGGGGAAGAACCAAAGGCGGGAGATTGCCAACCTGAACCAAAAACCCCAACACCGGCACTGCTGGAAGTCATTGGGGTAGACTGTGAACAGGTTGAAGAGCTGGGACTAAAAGTGAATGTTCCAGGTGTGGCATTGCTACTGGCGCTGACAAGACTGATTGAGGAAGTAGAAGTTCCACCGGGAGTGGCACTGATGGAAGAGGGAGAAGCAGTGCCGTTAAAACCAAAGCCTGTGGTGGTGACATTGGTGGAAGAAGGGGCCACAGAACTGCCGCCAAAATTGAAAACTGCAGCAGTGGCACTGCTGGAAGAGGAGGCCACAGAGCTGCTACCAAAATTGAATACACCAGGAGTGGCACCACTGAAAGAGGCAAGTGTTTTGGTTTCAGGAGGAGATGCTGTAGAACTGGCACCAAAGTTAAATGTAAAAGGAGCAGCTGGTGTGGAAGAAGGTGCTGAAGAACTGGAACCAAAAGAAAATACGTTGGAGATCACAGCACTGCTGGAGCCAGTAAGATTGCTCTCTGATGAAGCCGTAGAAGTTGGACCAAACATAGCACCGGAAGAAAAGGGTGTGGTAGATGAACTAGTAGAACCAAATGATGTAAGCCCAGAAGTTCCAGAGGCAAGAGCTGACATTGATGAACCAAATTGGGTAGTTGTGATCTGCTGCAACCCAGTTGCACTGCCAAATCCAGGCAGAGATGGCTTTGCATTATCAACAGAACCTCCGGCATTAAACACAGTACTCTGAAACAGGGTGCCAGTTGAAAAAGATGCTGCAGAAGAATTGCCTGCAAAAGTGCTACATTCAGAGCGTACAGCTGCTAGTGACACACCTGTAAAACTTAAGTTGTTTAAATTTCATAGACTTCTTTCTTTGTTTTCTTTGATTTGACTAACAGATCTGAAGTTTATGAATTGAAAGTTGTTGATATGCTGAAAAAACATAATGGAAATATAGGGCATCCATGTTTCCAAAAGGCGCCCAGGAAAACAATGATGTTATTGTACCTGAAAATATGCTGCTACCACCAGAGGCAGTAGAGGTGCTTGCTGCAACATTTGTGGCAGTTACACTGGTTGTAAAAGTGGCAGCCTCACTTGGACCGCTGGTGGTAAAACCATGGTTTTCACAATTACTTGAAGCCAAAATTGAGGTTGATGAGAAAGCATTACTCGGAGATAATTGGCCATTGCACAAAGAGGAAGTGTTGGAAGGAGCACTCTTTGAGGACAAAAAAGTTGCTGATGTTGCAATTGATGCAACTAATGGAACATCAATGTTATCAGCTTTTTGTGAATTATCTGACTCTGAAAGTTTTGATAGAGAACCAGTTGCGTCTGGAGCAAGGTTAGCCGGACTGCAGAAAGAAGCACAAACTTTTAGATACCTGACAAGTTGAATTTCAAACATGGATGGGGGAAAAAAGCTAATAAAGGAAGCAACCCTAATTATTAAAGCTTGGTCAAGTACTTTTATCTTCTATTGTTTCTCTATTTGCATATTTATTCAATGGCGCTTTCAAATACAGTATACAGGAAACAACCACTTCTCTTAGTTACTTGGATACATTTGGCTAAATTAAAACTTAGTCCTGTACTTTTATCTTCTACTGTTTCTCTATTTGTGTATTATCCACTGACACTTCAAATAAAGACACTTTCCAGCTTAAGTTAAATATAGAATCAAGTCTTTTCTTACCCAACCTCGCTTTTCCACAAAACTAGCCTTAACCATTCATATAGAAAAGAGTGCCTTCAAATTTTTTTTACAACTTGCAACACTACTAATTTCCTATCTAATAGGAAAGGGTATTACACACCATCATCCTTTCTACAAAACAGAAATAATAGTACAGACAAAAAAGATCAATTAGATTTACAATAGAAGAGGAAAGAAAATCCAGCAAGAGATGGTCAGTAACATCATTATCTATTACAGACTTTACAGTATTACAAATATGCTTTGAAAAGAAATATGGAAAGTTTACTAATAATCTTTCCAAGAAGGCAAGAACTGTAAATTTACCTGCTTGAGCTTTCAGGTTTTGACCCATTCCAAAATATTGAACTTGACCCTTTAGTTTCAGTAACTGACGGTAGTGAAAAAGCTGTGGATAGAACTTTATTACTATATGTCTGCTCCAATTTGTCAGATACCAAGGTTGATTGGGTAACCTGTGGGGACTGGTGAGCATCAACACTAGTTGGTGAGCAAGAATTTTTTACACCTTTGATAACACCATCAGGAGTCACCTCACTGGTTCTTTTGCTCAAAAACCCGAGAGGTGTCCTAAATTCAGGAGAAGTTGAAGCTTTGTCTCCAGATAGTTCTTTACTGATAAATTGTGTGCTACCAACAAGAGAGATCTCTGCCTTCGTGATCACCTCGGTCACAGGTTTAGGTGCAGATCCAATAGCTTGTACATCATGATGCAGCTGAAAAGCATTCTGCACCAAGGACTCATGGTATTAGCACCCATAACAATATAACCCCGCACCATCCCCTCCCCCAACCCAAAAAAAATAAATCTGTCTAGTGGCATGTAGAGGCCAATGTAAGGCGCTGTCTACAATCCAAGTATACAACCAAACACTCGGTATCATGTAAGACAAGTTGATTTAGCATTAAAAATGACAACTAGTGCACATTAATCTAAACAGCATACTCTTTCACAATAGCCAGAAGGAGACTACAAAGTATTTGCAACCAAAGCTTTCAGAAGGGTCAAACAACTTTTAGAGTGAGTAAAGGCAGTTGAACAAATAAAACAAGAGATAGCACGAACCTCATAAGAGCTTGTTGCATGTTTCTTTTCAGGAGTTACAAAATTTTGATGCATCAGCTCATTGTTGGTTAAAGGATTTGCCATATCAACTAGCTTCATTGCCCCATTTTCTTTAACACTGTCCAGTTTTGGCAAATCAGAAATGTGGGAATCAGGAGTGGCAGCACTGAAATGATCCTCAGACTTATAACTATCTTGGGCATTCTGCAGCAGCTTTGAAGAATCTGAATCCTCATGGATTCTAACGCCTTGTCCGTCAACCATGCTTGTCAATTTAGAAGGGGTCTTCTCTTTTAAGGAAGCTAGTTTAGACTCAGATGACTTTTTCTTTGGAGTAAGTTTATCAAGATGCTCCAATATTTTAGCAGCCGTCTCACAAGACTTGTTAGGTACATGAGCACGACTTGTACTGGGAGTTCTATAATCCGGGTTTTCTTCAACAAAATTAGATACTCTCTGTGTTAAACGTAGACGGTGTTTAGAAACACCAGAGACTTCATGAGATAAAAGATTAGGTTTCTGCCTTATCCTCCGAATGGGCCCACCAGATCCAAGATCATCATCTAATACAGAACTCCTACGCTTTCCGGACTGAAAAATAGCGCACACCCAAAAACAACTAGTAAGAAAAATATGTTTATAACAAAATAGTAAAGGACAGAAGAAATGAAACCCATAAATCAGTCCCATTAAGTACCAATTGTTTAGACTGAAATGATTCATCATGCTCCAACATGGACTGAGATGATGAAGGCCTACCAAAGACATAATCCATGGAGCCACTAGCCTGGAAGTTGATAAAGGTGTATTAAACACTGATGTTCAGGAAGTAGGGAACCATTCCAGATTGAAAAATAAAGAAAGAGATCAACCTTATTAGTTGCGCAAACTCTAGAATATGGTGTGCGGGCCATGCTGTATATAGCAGATCTACCACGGGATCTTGAAGTATTAAAACCATTTTCAGGAACCCCAACACGACCAATAGGTCTATTTGCTAATGAAATGATAGGTGATTTAGAATCATACGGCACCATTTTCAAGAGGGATGCATCTTGTCTAACTGCTTGACTGCGCAAACTCAGTGTTGATGGTGAGACCTTTGATGGCCTACTGTCCATATAGGATTTTGCAAGCTCAGCTGGAGATGCAACACCATTTTCATGTATCTGAAGGCATTAATAGAAAATGTCAGATACACATATTTATATCAGTACCACTATCAATGATAATGCACATGGAACCAAAGGAATATCATTAAGACCATCTAGCGTGCTATCCAAATTCCAAAATATTGGGATAAAAAACCCAATGTTCGTCCGAATATTTATTCAAATATTAGGAGTTAAGTGGGGTTCCACATCTTAATCTCAGAGGCCCAAAAGAAAGAATTTTGGAAAAACAAATCCATCCCCTCTCCATCGTGATTATAATTTAAATAGCTGGAATAAAGTGATGTTCCACCACCTAATCTCACAGGCCCAATATTGATTGAAGAGGATTGGAGGATCAATCCCCTAACAAACCAATCAAGTCCCTAATGTTTAAGAACTTACTTTTGAGCTGACGACAGGTGTTGTAAAAACTCCTCGAGATGTTAGTCTCTCAGTCTTGTTTTCTTCCAGCAAACCACCTGAAAGTACTGGAGCTGGTGTAGAATAATCAGCTTCAACTCTTCTGTCAAAATCCCCAATAGAGGAATCTACCACTTTTGAACGCAAAAGTTCCATCATTCTATCAATTTCATATCTGCATAGTTTAACCATTCTGGTTAGTAATGATCATATACATGTAGAAATCAAATTAAATAAATACCAGAACAGACAAGATCAAAATAATAATATTTCCAACACTCTAAAAGGTTAAAATTTCTGGTTATTAGAGATCATTAACATGCTGAGTCACATACATTATCAATTTCAGATCTGCAGTCAACAGTTCTGGTTATTTTTAATCATATGCATGCTGAAATCAAATAAAATTGACACCAGAACCACAGAATATAACCCGAATAATAATTTCTCCAACACTCCAAAGTTAAAATTTTATGATTACTAGTGATCATATACATGTTTGAATCCAGCATGATTCTTCACCCACATGAAAAAAAAAAAAAACACACACACACACACACAGAAATCCCATCAACTATAGCAGCAGGAAGAGTCAAAGCATACCTAGTGAAAGTTTTCTGCTTCAGCAATCCCTCAAGCTCAGAGAATGCATTGCTGTCAGAATGGTATGCAGCGCCGCTGCTTTCATGCACCTTTGTTTGTAGAACCCCAGAATGATTCTTCACCCACAGGGAAAAAAAATAGCAAGAAAAATTATAACTTCTATGGCCAAAATATTATGTGAGGCAAAATCATGTAATACTCCGTAGTTTCTTGAGAGAATGATGGAATATGGATTAACAAATGGAAACAATTGAAATATAAGAGAGACCTTAACAAACCAAATAAGAAGTAGCAGTCATACTACTTTCAATTTTATATTTCAAGTTAAAGGATCAAAATCAAACAAATATCAGTAAATTCACTAGTTTTCTTTTTATTGATAGTAACAAAAATGTGGTTGAATGTAAGAATATATTTCTCACAGTAGACTATGCCCCACAAGGCAATACAATATGTGATTAGCCCCTTCAGAACTAGGCATAGAGGGTTTGCATTGTAAACCACAAGGTTAATTAATATATATACATAACGCATATTTAGAAAAAAAGAAATCCCCCTCCCCTTTAAATGCAAAACAAACCTAATACTCCGTAATAACATAACCCACAGAACCAACTACCAAAGACTTACAAGATAACTGAATGCCCAACAGTGAGATGCATTAACAACCCACACAGTTCCATGAAAACTCATGCTACCGCCATTGCAAATACAAAAGAGTAGTATTCATTTATGCTTTTAAGGAAACACATTGAGACTTACGTTGGGACCTGAATCCTGAAGTACATCAATGGACTCTTGCCTTCTCTCTGTGCAGAACAAGTGTAGCAGGCCTTACATCACTAAAATCGTGAGACATCACAAATAATAACAGTAAACATAATTTATTGAAAGAGTACTTTTTTAGACCTCTTTCACTAGTGCCAGAAAACAATGATAACACAGCAACCTACAACTAAAAGAAATCACCTGATTGCTAGCATATAAAACATGATAAACAAACTGTGAAGGTAACTAAATACTACAGTAATTGTTACCAATACTTGAGTAATTTTATTGCTTCTCTATTACCGAAAGGACTCTAAATTACAACAATAACCACATCTTCAAGATGCCTTTTACTTGTGCAAGGTAATATGGCAAGAGGAGAATCAGACAGATAAGTTATTTTGAAACTTATCAACAACTGAGTGAACCAGAACACAGTAATGTAATTTCCATTATAATATCCAATAACATAAAAGCACCAATTCTACAAAATTCACACGATTCAGAAAACTCAAAGAAAAAGGCAAGTATCACCAAAAGGCAAGTAGCAATAAGTACATGAGAATAGGAAGTAACTAAAGAAAAAAGAGAGACCAAGCAAGGACACAGCTCAATTCAGAAATGTCAATTTGGGGCCAACATTTGCATTTAAGCTTAACTCATCCAAATCCTAAATTCAGACATTGAGACTATCGCTTTTAAGAAAAGGTGAGAACTTGTGCACAATAACCCCACATCATGCATGGTCAAGAAGAAAGATACATGTAACCTTGTCTTGATTTCAGAAAGATCAGTTAAAATGCTTGAACCCATGACTCAATAGTCAATCTGTGAGCACTTGGGCAAAGCACCATACCCAAGTACCCAACTCCCTAAATCACTCCTAATGTATTCAAGAGAAGAAACTGTTCAGCAATCATTATTTATTGCATATTTCAGTTATTTGACTTTTAGCAATTACTTCTATATAGGTATCTTTAGTCAAAACACTGGACAATGTTGTCATCCAATATAGAAAATTCAATCAAATTCATATAAAAAATTGTAGGATTTTTTTTCCTACAGAAAAACCTCAAGAAGTAAAAGAAAGCACACTTTTGATGCACATACTATAGGGTCTATGAATATAACACTACAAATAAGTTTCTAACAGTTTCAGATTTTGAAATTTCAATACATGTCAGATCACCCATTTTCATGGAAAGATAAAACATCTATACATTGAAAGCAATTGAAACTACCAAATCATTTAGGGGGGAAACGCCTCTTTCCATTCCATTACATATCATAAAAAGGATTTTCATAAATAATCTGCAGAAACACAAAATCGAAGAAAAAAAAAAAGCACTAAAGTACTAACAATAATAAAAATAACAAGTCATTGGATAACAAATGCAGGATTTGCACACCCCTGTTATTTAATTGAGAAATAGAGTCAGCCCTAAAAAACAGTAATTTATAATGCAATGACAACACAAATACATAACTTTCCAAGCTCTTGCCAATTGAACCCCCGCAAGTGCAACTAATTCAAGACAGTACCTTTCTCCAAAATCAAATTAACCCTAACCGAAGACTACACACATTGAGGGAGAGAGGGGAGGACCTGGAGTTGGCGGAGAATGAAGAGGAGGGGGAGGGAGGCGTTTGCGGAAGAGAGGAGCGAGGAAGCGCTGTGCACCGGCATTGATAAGCTTGGAGGCAGGGTCAACAACGAGCTTGGTAAGCCAACTAGGGTTTCTGAGGGCAGTGGGAGGACGATCGTAAGGCGTGGCTTGAGGCCTCCGGAGTGGCCTCTTTCGGAACTTTCCTCCGGCTCCTCCGACGTCGTACGCCGCCGTTGGTTCGCCGTCCGTCAACATTTGTCGGAGTTGTAGAGATAGAGAAAAGAGAGCAGGGCAGCGAATAGAGACCGGCGAGAGACAAGGTGAGAGAGGGAAAGTAAATTTGGGCTCATTTGATTGTCAGACACAGAAATTGATGCCTAAAGTTGATCCAAATCCACCTTGGCAAACTACCCTAATTTCAAATTACTCCGTATTTATGTTTTTATCTAAAGGGAAAAGTGTTTTTTTTTAATAAAGGAAAAAGTGTTAAAATTGCACTTATGTTTAACAAAAACGGTGTAATTTGATCATTCTAGGGTGCATTTGAAAACTTAAAAAATATATTTTTTAAAAATAATTTTTAGAAACATAATTCATTTAAAAAGAAAATATTTTAATTTTATATGATTTGGTTGAAGGTCAAAAAATTATCTTTTTTCTTATGTTGGGAAAAGAGTCAAATAGGCCCTCGAACATTACTTAATAAGTCAATTAGCAGGTTACTAACATATTTTTAGACTTCATTACATCAAAATACAATGTTGATGGGTTTAATTGCTACTTTAAAAAGTTTAGATGCCTAATTGACTTCTTAGGTAAAGTTCGAAGACTTATTTGAACTTTTTCCCTTTTATGTTTGATTGAAAATTAAGAAATTACATTTTTTCCTAGGGTAACACTTGTGTGAGACTGTCTCACGGGTCTCGATCCGTGAGATGTGTCATATCTTTGACTAATGGGTCAAATATTTGATTAATGGGTCAAATCTTTGACATCATTAATCAAAGATCCGACCCGTCTCACGGATTGAGACCGTGGGACGGTCTCACACAAGTTTTTTCCTTTTGTTCAGTTTCTTGAAAATTAACATATTATTTGTTGTAAAATAATAATAATAATAATAACAACAATAATAATAATTATTATTATTATTATTGTTATTATTATTATTATTAGCTTTGTTGGCGTGAATGATTGTGCAGTCTCATCCTTTAATTGAAATTTGTTTTAATAACAATCCTAAACTAGTAAGGTCATTGTGTCAAAGTGCCTAATCAACAATCAACATCCTGTAATAATGCAACCTGCATATGAGCCAGTGAGTTCAAAAGGAGACAAACATTTTGGCAATGCATCTCGAGAAGGACATGACTCCACCGTTCATTCTTCAACCACGAAAGAGCCTATTTAACCGCTAAAGCCTCGGTTATTAGGACTTTATGTATTTGAGTTAAATTATGACTCCCTATTCTAGGCTTCATGTGATTCCCTGTTCTAGTATGCCTGAGATTCTTTCATTATATATATCCATGTAATCTGTATCTTTGAACTACCTCATTCAATACAATTCATTCAGTTCTCATCTGGTATCAGATAGCTAAGGTTACGTTCCTAATAATTATTCTTGTCATCTGTCTGTACCACCGTCTCGTCGCTGTCCGTGCCGCTGAAATCATGCAACAAGGCGGTAGCAATTAGGATCGTGGCAGTCCGCGTCAAGGTCAGCAGCGTGATAGACATGGCTTTAATGTTAAGTGCCAACTTTGTCCTAGCTTCGGTCATGTGACATCCAATTGTTTTCTACGCTTTAGAAAATCGTGTTTCGTTTGTTATAGTTTTGGTCATGTGTCGGCTGATTGTTCTCGATGCTTTGATGTTCAATGCCAACTTTGTAATGGTTTTGGCCACACAGCACCCAATTGTGTTCTGCGCTTTGAAAACGGTGTCTCATTTGTTCTAGTTTCGGTCACGTGGCAACCGATTGTGTTTGGCGTCGTTCAAGGACTTCGGATCCTCAAGCTAATTTGGTGTTTCAGAACGGTTTGGGTGCCTCATCAAATTCTCATACTTGGTTACCGGACACCAGAGCTACACATCATGCAACTCCGGACATAGCTGCCATTTCTACCTCGAAGAAGTACACTGGTAATGACACTTTACGTGTCGGTGATGGTATGGGCATGTCTATTAGTCGTGTTGGTCATGCTACTTTTGATACCCCATATAGGTTTCTTAAGTTATCTAATATTCTCCATGTTCTTGGTTTGTCAACATATTTACTGTCTGTTCAAAAGTTTGCATCCGATAATAAAGTGTTTTTTTGAGTTTCACCCCTCCTTTTTTGTTGTAAATGATATCACCACCAAGGAAATCCTTCTGCAGGGCAATAACTCTGGGGGGGCTCCATACTCTTCCTACTCCAGTTTCCTCTCCTTCTGCCTTTCTGTCAGCTCGTGCTTCTGCGTCAGTTTGGCATAACCGACTAGGTCATCCTAATCATCGTGTCCTTAGTCGCGTTCTTCAGTCATGTCCGATTAGTGGCTCTAGGAACAATATTCATGATAGTTATAGTTTGTGTAATGCGTGTCAATTGGGAAAATATGCGCGTTTTCCTTTACCACGTGTTGATTCGTCTAGTTTAAATATTCTTGATTTAGTATACATTGATATTTGGGGTCCAGCTCCTTTATTATCTACAAATGGCTATCGTTATTTTGTCATTTTTGTTGATGATTACTATCGCTACACTTGGTTCTTTCCGATGAAACTGAAATCTGATCTCTATGCTATTTTTGATAGGTTCCGTACCCTTGTTGAGAGATCCTTTAATAGAAAAATAAAATACATTCAATCTGATTTGGGAGCTGAATACAAAAAGCTACATCAATCTTTTGTTCAGTTAGGGATCTATCATAGGCAATCGTGTGCGTATACTCATGAACAGAATGGTCGTGTTGAGAGGAAACACAGATATATAGTTGAAACTGGTCTAGCACTCATAGCCCATGCCTCCGTTCCATCTAAGTTTTGGGATTATGCATTTGAGACTGCGGTATATTTAATCAATAAAATGTCATCCTCTGTGTTAAATAACTCCAGTTCTCATCTTATGTTGCATAAATTCCCTCCTTCCTATTCCTTTCTTCGTGTCTTTGGTTGTCTATGTTATCCTCACTTAAGGCCCTATAATCATCACAAAATGGATTATAGGTCATCTCCTTGTGTCTTTCTAGGTTACCCAGAGTCATTTAGGGGGTATAGGTGCATGGACTTACAAACTAATAAGATATATGTGTGTAGACATGTCCGATTTGATGAGATGGTTTTCCCCTTTGCTGCTAAGACTGTTTTGCAGGCTCCTTCAGACACTATGCCACATCCTTGGGCCGAATCAGTGTTACGTTGAATCTATGTCCTCCTTCCACAAATCCTGCTCAGGTGGCTCCTACACTCCCTACGGTGACAGAAAAACGGCCTCGTGGCCGTCCGCGTGGTCGATCCACACACCCAAATGAGCGAACTCATGCCATGGACACTAGAAGCAAATCGCGTGCTCCTCTTGCAGGCTTGACTGTACAGGTTTGTCTTACTGATCCCACATGTTACTCACAGGTAGTTAAGCATCCTAAATGGCGGAAAGCAATGGAATCAAGAGTTTAATGCTCTCTTACATAATCAAACGTGGTTTCTTGTTCCCTCCAAGCCTGATATGAAAGTTATTGGTTGCAAATGGGTTTTTCACACCAAGAGAATAGTAGATGGTTCCATTGAGAGACACAAGGTCAGGTTAGTAGCAAAAGGTTTTAATCAGGTTCCAGGTCAATACTTCTTTGATACCTTCAGTCCTGTGGTAAAACCTACTACTGTCAGATTACTTCTCTCATTAGCTATATCCTCTGGTTGGGTGATTAGACAACTTGATGTTCATAATGCTTTTCTAAATGGTAATCTGTTTGAAACTGTCTACATGAAGCAACCTCCTAGTTACATTGATTCTCAGTATCCAAATCATGTTTGCTTGCTTAAATGATCTCTATATGGTTTAAAGTAGGCTCCTAGAGCCTAGTTTAATTGTTTGCACTCATTTTTGCTCTCTATTGGCTTTCAAGCATAAAAAACAGATGTATCTCTATTATATTTTTCTCAAGATTCTGCTTATGCGTACCTCTTAGTTTATGTGGATGATATACTTGTGATGGGGAGTGATCCAGGTCTTGTAACCCGTTTATTATCAAAGTTGTCTGCTGCTTTTAAGATTAGGGATCTTGGGAACCTGGTTCTTTCTTGCTATAGAGACAGTTAAATGTGATGGTGGTATACTACTTTCGCAAAAGAGATATATGACTGATATTTTAAAATGTGTTCGGAATAGCAGAATGCAAAGCATTATCTACTCCTATTTCTGTTTCGAAAACTATTCCTTTTAGTGCAGACTTGTACGAGGATCTTACCCAATATAGGAGTTTGGCAGGGGCACTACAATATCTGACTGTCACGCGCCCAGATCTATCCTTTGCAGTCAACTAACTGTGTCAACATATGCATGCTCCTACAGTTTCACATTGGGAACAACTGAAACAAGTCTTGAAGTATGTTAAGAGAACTATCACTTATGGGCTAGTTGTCCTGAAGACCGAAAGTCGATTAGTGGTTATGCTGTGTTTCTTGGGCCCAATCTTCTGTTTTGGGTCTGTAAGAAACAAAGAACTGTTGCTAGATTTTCTACTGAGGCTGAGTACAAAGCACTAGCAAATGTTTATGCTGAAGTAATTTGGATTTTATCTTTACTACGTGAGATCAATGTCCCCAATATTTCTATTCCCAAGTTATGGTGTGACAATCTTGGTGCTACATACATGTCTGCAAATCCAATTTTTCATGCGCGTACCAATCATTGTGAGGATCATTGAGACATGATTGTTGGAGTACAATCTTGAAAATCCAAGAAAATAGAGAAAATTACACAATACCTACGATTGGTAAATACAACAGGAAATTAACCTACGAAAGGTTAAATTAATCCTTGAATCAGGAAGGGACGAAACTGGATGAACTCGGGTAGGTTGGAAGCACGAGTCGAGTTGACTCTGTCCTTAAAACTTTATTTACCGCCTCTCGGGGTGCTGGAGCGTTGCGATTTAGGTTTCCCAGGATAAAATGTACTACAGTTCAGGCGTTTGAGCACACAAATTTGGAACCCGGCGAACAAGAACGTGGGATGAACAACAGGTGGCTTGAACGAAGGAGGAGCAGAGTTTCGAGGAGAGAAAACAAGGGCATGTTTACTTTTCTGTTTTCTAATTTTTCAGTTTTCATTAGAAAACTTGTTTACTAACACTTATTTTTTCAAATTTATTTTTTTAGATTAACGTTATAAAATTAACAATAAGTTTAATTTCAAGTGATTTTTAGACCTTATATTTAAAATATTTTAAAATATATTTGGTTTAAATAGAATAAATATAATTTTTTACTTTTAAGTCTAATATATATAAAATTTTTACTTATTCTAATATGTAAAATTTTTACATTTGATATCCTAACCAAATTTATATCTGTATATAACATAACTAAAAATATATCCGAATCAATAACCTATTAAGTTAACATAAAATTTAGTTTAGATAATATTAATATTTTTTGAGCTAATAGTTAAAATATGTTTGGATATATTCATTTGAATGACATGTATATAATATATAATTTTTATTTTGAATTCTAATATAGTAATATATGTGAAATTTTGATATCCAGTATCTTGACCAAACTTGTATTCAATATAACATAATTAAAAATACCCGAACTAATAATCAATTGAGTTCAACCAAAATATAAAATGTGGTATGGATTTCAATTTTTAATTTTGATAATGTGAATGATGTATAATTTTAAGCATAAGCAAATAAGTTATGTTTAAATAAGTAATGCAAGTAGAAAAGATAGAAGATGATCATTAATGTAATCATAGTAATTAATGAATATGTAAGTAGATAATGGTGAGAATGTGGTTATAGTAACATATAGTCCAATAGATTATAGATGATTCTGTTTTCATTTAGAAAACAGTTTTTAATAGTGTTTCAGTTTTATAGAAAGCTGAAAAATTGTTTCGTGTTTTCAAAATGAAAATCTGTGCTAGTAAATATGTTTTCTATTTTTTGTTTTCTAATTTTCTAAATTTCCAAAAAACTTGGAGAAAAAATTCCAGATAGTAAACAAGCTAGCCTTTCTTCCTTTTCTACCACCAAAAATCATTCCACTAAAACCAATTTATATCCCAAGATCATTCAAACTTAATAAAAATGGGGGCTAAATAACATGTCAAATCAACCCAAAATATTACATTATATATATATAGATAGATAGATAGAGAGAGAGAGGGGAGTTCAGTTGCATCATCCTCCTTAGGTGCGGCCGTGCGACTATTTTGCAGCCATTAGATTACAGCAAGTCAGTAAATCAACGCTCAATATATATATGTGTTAAAATACACACCATTCTACGTACTAAAATGCACCAAAGGACAGATAAAACACATCATTCCACACTATAACCAAATGCACCTATTCACTTAAAATGCATCAACATACGTAATAAAACGCATCATTCTACGTATTAAAATGCACCACAACGTGCCTCATGTCAAATTATAAACATGCACTATTACACATTAGAAAACATGTGCTAAAATATGCACCATTCATTTGGAGCGAGACATAGGAGATTATTCAGAAACACAACAGATGAAGGATTGGGAACGACACTTCTGTTAGAATATGGGGTGACTGTGTTTGAAAAAATAATAATAACTCATACGTGATTTTCCTAGCGTAATTTAATTTTCTTGTGTAGTTTGCGAGTTATTACATAAGAGCGGAGTTTACTCAGTGTACACTCTTAGATACTGTCTTCTTGTCACAAAAAAATGTTATAAAAATGTCCATTTTATTTCCCTTTTAAGTAAAAAAGACATAGTAAAAGGTATGTACAACTTGCTTTATAATGTAAATATGTAATTAATAACTTATTCTGAATTTAAATAATTTAAACAAATAATGGTTAAATGCATTCTATAGATATTTTGAAAAATTCTACCATGTTGAAAATGTGTCTTGTCTACCATTATAAAAAAAAAAAATAATAATAGTGACAATTTTTGTAAATAGATTTTTAGTTAGGGAAAATGTAAAAGTAAGCCATCGAACTATTTGGAGATAGCAATTAAGTTATCGAAGCTTCAAATTCATCCATGAACCTTTAAAAAAATAGAGCAATTCGCCTTTTTAACATGTTACCAACATGTTTTTGTTGATTGAGATGTCATTAAGATGTCACGTGAAATTTGAAGGCCGAAGCTCGGCCGCGGCAATCCGGCAGCTACAGATGATAGTCGCAGGCTCGCAGCAGTCCGGACTGGCAGCAATAGAGACGCTAATTTGCAAGAGGAAGGAGATGAGTTTGCTGTTTGTGTATTATTTCTGTGGTTGCACAGCAGGAGTATTCTATTCCAAGTCCATCTAGGGTTCAATACCTCAAAATTAGTTATTTCAAATATTTTTTCCTAAATCTATGTCTCATTTCCAGAAAAGCACTCGCCTCCATTGATTCTTACCATGAATCCATTGTTCATTTATCTATTGCATTAATCTATGCAACTAGTTCCCAACTTCCCATCAACATATCAGAATACCATTATTGCTACCAATTCAACATCCAGAGTCAAATCAAAATGCGTAATTAATTGGGGGAAAAGGGGAAGATGGCTGCAGGGAACGAGAGTGGGAAGAAAGAAAGGGTTTTGGGGAAATTTTTTTTTTAGTATAAAAAGACAATTTTGTCCTTTAAAATAATTCATTCGCCGGAAAAATAGTCACCAGTGACCGGAATTTGACCGGAAGGATCAAATGTGGTAGAGATTTAAAAGTCGTGGTACCAAATCTGAAAATTTTAATAGTCAGGACCAAATGTGGAAATGTTGTCATACTCGTGGGACCAAAAGTGGAAATAACTAATAAAAATATAACATAAAAAATCCACGTGGCATCCCAATCAGCAAAAACGTGTTGGTAACATGTTAAAAAGGCTAATTGCTCTTTTTTTATAGGTTCATTGATGAATTTGGAGCTTATTGAAGTTTGATGACTTAATTGCTCTTTCCTAAATAGTTCAATGGCCTATTTGTACCTTTTCTCTTTTAGTTATTTACATAAAATAATGTATTTAATTTCTTATTTTATTAATTTAATAAAAAATAATAACAGTTAATGATAGTAAGGGTACAACAGGAATAAAATGTATTGGTGCGTGCTTAAATATAGTGTTAACTTGTGTATTGTGTTTTCACTTTTGTGCACTCACAATTTCTTTGTACTTTTGACCCCCTCCCCGGCTCCCTTGTAAGATCTTAACACATTTAAATAACATAGTTTTTCTTTTTGAATTACTATTGACCCTGTTACATATACTATCTGTCCATATACTTTCTCAACCCAAGCCCAACAAAGTCAACATTGCCCCCACTGAGGCTCGAACCCATGACCTCCCACTTGAGAGAATCACTTCATGCCGCTTGACCACATTTAAATAACATAGTTAAATATAATAACTTATACATTATGTTTATTTTCTTTTACACTTACAAATCATTTAAAATTTTATATACAGAGTATTTTTATTTATTTATACGTAATGTATTAATTAATAAAAAAAAAAAGCCTACGGTATTGATCGGCGCCGTATGCTTTTCTTAATCATATATAATTTTTATAATTCATTTTCATAATAGTTATAAAATCATGCAATTTTATATTTATTTTAATTATATAATTTCACAATTATTTTTATTTATTGAATAATTTTATCGTGTATTGTATATGCTTAAAACTAATATAGTAATAGATATGGTGTTTTTTATAAGTTCAGTCAAGTCGGGATGTGGAAACCCTCGAGGCGAGGAATTTTGTCTTTTGTAGGTAAGATACGCCGATACGGTATTTTTTATGATTACAAGATTTTAATGATATTATAGCATGGAAGTAATTACGAAAATAAAAACAAAGAAACAGGGGTAATGTGTGAACAGTGGGAGGATGCAAATGTTTAGGGCATTTTGGTGAATCCAAGAGTTAATACAGATATCTTTTTGAGTTTATTACTGAAATGGTACCTCGACTATTGCGAAATTATCAATTTAACATTCGATAATTTTTCGTGCTCAATTAAGTCTCTCGACTTTGAAAACTTTAACCAATTTGATTCTCTGATTATTTTGCCGTTAAAATCAGGACCAAATTGATAATTTTGCTATAGTCAAGGGACCAAAATGGTAAATTTGCTATAGTCAATGAATCATTTCAGTGAAAAATTAACTACCAATTTGGTCCATTGACTATAGAAAAATTACCAATTTGGTCCCTTGACTATAGCAAAATTACCAATTTGGTCCCGATTTTAACGGCAAAATAAACGGAGGACTAAATTGGTTAAAATTTTTAAAGTCGACGGACTTAATTAGGTACGAAAAATTGTCAAGGACCAAATTGATAATTTCTCAATAATCGAGGGAGCATTTCAATAATAAACTCAATCTTTTTCCTAAAAAAAAAAAAAAAAGAGTTAATACAAATATCTGAATTCAATTCCTGTATAGAAAAAGGGGAGAAACCAAGGCAGAAGCCCTTTTAGACAGATCAAAGCTGCAGCTTATACTACTCACTGATCATGGCCTTGCGTCTCACCATTTTCCTACCTCTCATCTTCTTCTTTCTTTGTCTTGTTGCTTATGAGGTATGAATGTATGATCAACTCACTCATTCAGCAAACGCTACTGCCCTCTCTCGTCTCCTCTCAGGACTCAGGAGTCCTCTGTGACTGTTACTCTGTCACCTCTGTGCCTCTGTCCTCGCACGGACGGCACTGTTGCACCTCGCGAGTCGCCACCAAACACGGAACACCGGCGACCGGTCGCCCCTCACGGGTCAGCAGGAGTCCTCCTTGGTTCCTAATCTCCTTCTCACACTCTGTCACAGGTTCGCAGTTCCTAATTTTTTTTGCCCTAATTTCCCTAATTTTGTTTTGCCCTAATTGTCCTAAAACTTATTAAACTCTCTTGACAAGCTGAGAAAGGCTCTTTCTGCTCTTGGAGTATTGGTTTATTAATAAAAGACATAATTTTCCACACAATAATTATCTATTTGGAATCTTTGGACAAGTTAACTCATTCTATTAGGTACAAAATAGGATTTGTCTCACTATATTTTAATGTTTTAATGTTTGGTAGTTTCTGAAGCTAATAGTCTTGACTTTTGCAGATATTTGGAGCCGCTGACAATCTCTTTGGATAGAGAGAAATGGTCACTGGTCCAATTTCTGTTCTCCTCATCTTATAGTGGATACGGAACCTCAAGCTTGAAACAAGTAAGTAGTTGTTTCCAATCCCTCAGAATCTTGATATTGGCACAAGATTTGATGCTTACCTTGATTTGATTAATTATTTATTGTTTATTATTTATCATGGAGTATTTATTATTTATACAATGGTATATACTTGTCTAAGAAGTTGGGAATTGGATTCTCTGTTTCAATACTATCATGTTTGTATTTTGATTTGATGGTATCATTGGTATGAGATAGTTTCTCTTGAAGTACAGAGTTGTTTATTGTTACCTATTATTGTTTTAAATATATGTGCTTTGGATGATTAATTGTTAAGTGCTAACTAGAGTTAGGCTCTTGAACATTAATTTTTGTGGATGTGCTTATTGAAACTTTGTGAAGCTTAGGGGTCGTTTACTTCATTTTTCTGTTTTTCCATTTCCAGTTTTCCATTCCTCCATTTTTCCAGTTTTCCTCCTCCATTTTTCCAGTTTTCCTCCTCCATTTCTCCATTTCTCCATTTTCCATTTTTCCAGTTTTTTAATTTTCATTTCCTATTCCTCCTTTTTTCATTTATATAATTATAATAATAATAATAATAATGATGATAATAATAATAATTTTAATACACCAATAATAATAATAATAAGAGAAGAAAGAAATGAGAGAAAAAAGAAGAAAGAAAGGAGGGGGGAAAACAAAAGTAAGAAAAAGTGAATAAATCATTTGCAATTTGTAATAATAATAATAATAATAATAACAATAATAATAATAATAATAATAATAATAATAATAATAAACAACGGAAGTAAGAAAGAATTGGGAAAAACAAAAGAAAAACAAAAGAAAAACAATACAAATAATAATAATAATAATAATAATAATAATAATAATAATAATAATAAACAACGAAAGTAAGAAAGAATTCCTAGGCGCACGCCACACCCAGGAATCGATCCCTGGACCTCGCGCACTGTTCACCCGAAACACTGTTCATCCGTGTATCCATTCCTCCATTTGGAGAATAGATATTTTCCTTTCTCCAAAACTGTATAAGAATTGGAAGAATGGAGATGAGATTGAGATTGGAAAACAAAATTTAGTAAACAAGTTTTCCATTTTCCATTTTTCCACTTCTCCCATTCTCCATTTTTTTGGAAAATCTTCCATTTTTCCAAGTTAGTAAACGACCCCTTAGTATTGGCATAATTTAGTAGAAAACGTTGCTTCTTCGCCCCCACTCAAAGGAAATCCTGGCTCCGTCCCTGCATTTATCTGTTTATAGTTTAGTCAAAATATAACATATCTAATCTGTTATGCTCAGTTTGTAAATTGTGTTTTAAGGGTAATTTTCAACCCAAAAGTTTATAAGCGATATATTTATTTATTTTTAGTTTGTTTAGGTCCTAGCTTTAAATTGTTAGAATATTAACAATGGTTTCCGCTGGCTGTCAATGTAGTTGCTACTCTGCATTTCCCTGATAATGTGTTCTGTTACTGCATGCAGAAGATCCATTTGTTTTCTGTGACTTTGAAGTGTCCTACATTACTGCAACTCCCATATCTTCTCAACCCCTTCCTCTTTTTGAACATGTCTTCCTTTTGCTGTTCTGGGTAATGGTTTTGCTTTAAATGTTGGTTATAAATAATTTTAAGTATGACCTTCATTTATAAATTAGTTGTTTATTTAAATTTAAATTATACTAAATGTTTATATCTATTTATATAGAAATTATTTTTGTTAACTTACAGCATATATTAAATCAAAATTGTGCATGTTAATTAATAATGGCGAGAGGAAAAAAAACTAATAATGTAATTACTTTAAAGTAATGGTGAAAGCAAAGGAAAAAAAACTTAGACAGATTCTCTTTATATTTAGGATAATTTTTTTTTATTTATATAATTTAATAGATGCTAAGTTTGAATATATCAGATTATAATGCATTTCAATAAATAATGTTATGTTTGATACTTTATTTATAAATTAATTGTGTATTTAAATTTTAACTTATACTAATTGTTAATACATATTTATATAGAAAGTTTTTTGCTATAACTTATAGCATACATAAAATCAATTTATGAATGTTAACTTTTATCAAAAACACTGTTTTTTCTAATGTATTCTTCTCTGATTAAGACATTGCAACCTAGCTCTTCAAAGATTATAAATGACCAATTCAATGTATGTAGGAAGAGGTTTGTCAGTAATGAAGAGGTTCGATTATATCTCAAGGCCAAGGATTTTGTGATGATAACACTGGTTGAAGCAACAGATCACGCATTGAATTTGTAAAGTTTCTCTTCTTTTCACTCAAAATCCACTTGAGCAAGTTTGCAATTGCTTCCTTTCAACTTTTCTCATTTTTGTGCTCTGTTTTGAATTGTTCCTCATATCAAACCTCTGGTTCACCACATACAGGTTAGATATGGGGATATGAGGAACAAAGCTAATTAGTTTTAAATCATTAACATGTGCATATTATTTTTTTACTTAATCAGAATAAAAAACTGTTATTATTCAACAGTTATAATGACATTACAAAACTGTGTATCTACAGTGTTATTATTCTCAAAGCACTGTAATGGTCATGAATGACATATTACTTGTGTGATTTTTCATCTAAAATTGAATAACATACTGGTTACATTGCTATAATAGATATCATCAAAAAAATTGTATGCCATTTATTTAGATATAGAAAACATATTTGTATAACATATACTAACTTAGTTCTTATATGTTGAAAGCATAATGACAAAAACTTAAAAGTGCATGTTGTTTCTGCTGCTAACTTTCTCTTCATTCTATTATACTTCTCCATTTTGTTTCTTTACATGAATAGGTAGAGCTTTGTAATTTTTTTTTATGAACTGTGATCTTAATTATAATCAACATTATTTGACCGATAATTGATGTCTCAATTTTAAATGAAGCTATTTCTCTAACTGGGTAATTTTTCTTCCCAAACAGATATGAGCCCATCCATTTATCATGTGAAGTTGGATTTACATATATATTTTTATCAGTAGTCAATACCTTACAAACTTACTTGGGTATGAGTTTTATTCTTATTATGATCTCTCTCTCTTGATGGTTTCAGGTGCCAATGCAATGAGAACCAAAACAGAGAAACACAAATAAATAGATACCAAAGCTCACTGCATAAGTCTTTTCACTTTGGATCTCATCGAATCCAAATACTAAGAAAGATAGAGTATTTTTTCAATGCATACATTACATTGTTTGAATCCTTACTTGTTCTTTCGGGGTTTCCGTTTGATGAATATTTCTATGCCGGAAACCGTGAGTCTTGGATATAATTGGAGAGTACTGAGATAGAGGGTATGCCCCATTTTTCCAAATTATCAATTTATGTACTTTGCAGCTCTTTTGGTCAAAGGGTTTTCCACGGCTTTTGTTGTTTTAGCAGGTTTTCAATTGGTGATAGTTTAGTTAATGGGCTTGGAAGCATAGAGTGCCATTTGAATGAAAGTTGGAAAAGTCCGAATTTTGATCACAGTTTTGAGGAGAAGCTAAATTCCGATGTGTCACCTGGTTCGATGGGTGTTAATGGATTTTCTGAAGGCCCTTCCCATCAAAACTTTTCCACAAGGAAAAATTTTGTTGGCAATTTTAGAAGTGAGGCTCAGATGATTCTTGGAATTCTTCATAGAGGTGATCCCCAGTTTGATGCAAAAGCAGCTTTAGATGATTTGCATGTTAGGCTTACTGGCCTTCTAGTGAGGGAAGTTCTCTTAGGGATATTGAAAACTGCAAATAAGAAAAGTTGTGCCGAGATGGGGTACATGTTCTTTGAATGGTCTGGTAAGCAGGAAAACTATATGCACACTGCAAATTCATACCATTTAATGATGAAAATTTTTTCTGAGGCAGGGGAATTCAAGGCCATGTGGGCACTAGTAGATGAGATGATCGAGAAAGGTTACCCAACAACTGCTCGTACTTTCAACATATTGATATGTACTTGTGGTGATGCGGGATTAGCTAGAAAAGTAGTGCAAAGGTTTATTAAGACAAAGACATTTAACTATAGGCCATTCAAGCATTCATTTAATGCAATTCTACATACTCTTTTGGCTGTAAATAATTACAAGTTGATTGAATGGGTATATCAGCAGATGTTGGTTGAAGGTTATTCCCCAGACGTTTTAACTTATAATGTACTCCTGTGTACGAAGTATAGGCTGGGAAAACTATATCAGTTTCACAGATTACTCGATGAAATGGGAAGAAATGGGTTTTCACCTGATTTTCATACGTTCAATCTCTTTCTTCACATTCTTGGAAAAGGGGACAAACCACTAGCAGCTCTTAGTCTTTTGAACCACATGAAGGAAGTTGGATGTGATCCTAGCGCTCTCCACTTTACAACTCTGATTGACGGGCTCAGTCGAGCTGGCAACTTGGATGCATGCAAATATTTTTTTGACGAGATGATAAAGCAAGGGTACTTTCCTGATGTTGTATGTTACACCGTGATGATAACAGGTTATGTTGTGGCTGGGAATTTTGATGAAGCTGAAGAGCTTTTTGGTGAGATGATAAGCAAGGGGCAGCTACCAAATGCGTTTACGTACAACTCCATGATCCGCGGGCTTTGCATGACGGGGAAATTTGAGGATGCTTGCCTTATGTTGAAAGAAATGGAGTCGAGGGGATGTAATCCGAATTTTCATGTTTATAGTACTCTAGTGAGTTGCTTGCGGAATGTTGGAAAGCTTTCAGAAGCCCATCGAGTAATAAGACAGATGGTGGATAAGGGGCGCTATATCCATCTTGTATCAAAGATAAAAAGATGTAGAAGACGATAAATTTTCTATTTAAATTCTCTTCATATTCTGATCTTGTCCTAATATCTGTAACCATGAACCTGCAATATTCATCTTCACCAAATCTGAGGCTCCTAGCTATTTACATGGAAAAAAATCCCTTTCAGAAACAATAATCTCCAATCTTGTACTTCATGTGGCCTTGTAATTTATCTTCAGGATTCCTGAATATCACCTTAAGTTATGATACTCATACTACTCGGAGGGTTCTGAGTCAAGTATACAAAACGGTTACATCAACTAGAGTTGGAGATCTACATTGCTTCCGCTTCCGCTACTACGAGGCTTCTATTGCCAGGAGGGTTCATGGCTATTCATAAGGAATTGGATTTGAATATTGTATTGATACATCCATAACAGGTTCAAAGAAACACAGATTGAGTAGTTGGTATGGTGTTAAGGAAACAATATACTAGTAATAAATAAGGAAACATATATGCAACTATATATGGGCAATTAAGCACAAGCTATCCACTTACAGATCAGAACTGAATTAAGAGAGTCTAGCTAGGGTTCTTTTGAACATGAACTTCCAGTATGGCCTCACCAATATCTTCCACTTGTTCAACATTTTCCCTTTAGCGAGAGTAGCATCCCGAGGTTCATTCGTGGCTTGACTTGCCATTCAAAAGACAACGAACGCCATTAGTTCATCTGTGAGTAGAACCGGAATCATTTGAACGAGAATCAGCTCCATCTTCTTTGATGTGAACCACTGTACTATATTTTCATGATATAACTCTGATCTTCAACCATTTCAATCAAACTTAGCTTGTGGACCTGGATAGCTTAGGAAACTTTTGCTCAAGTGGTGTCAGCTCATTGAAACACATATGCAGATGCTAACAATTGGGGGGCATTTGCCTGTGACAAATATATATCATCCAATTCGAGATCGAACCAACAAGTGAGGGATAGTAATAATGAATTGAAGCGAACACAAAATAAAACTCGCAAACCTACGTACGTTGTTATCTTGTGAGCGGGTATATATTGTGATTGCAGAATTATTGACCAAAAATGTTAAAGACCACCCCGGCCTTTGTTTCGATATGACAATATATCTTGTTGCTGATATGATGCATCTTTTAGCATTGTTCAGTGTTAGTTTCTTCGAAAGCACTTGAATTGGCTTCATAAAAAGTGTCTGGACATGAAAAAACAATTACATACTCTTATTATGTTAGTCTGTTGCAGACATACATATTTCTTAGTCCTTGAAACATGTTAGAGATATCATAAGATGAAAATAGCAATTAAAGATGAAGAACATGAATGAAGCTTTTATATACGAACGAAAGCCCAAAGGTATGAACTTGAGGAAAGAGTAAAAAATATATAGGCCCTGTTTGGTAAATGACTGTTGGCTGATTGGTTGACTGTTTGGGTTAGAAGGTATGATTTGTTAATAACATTAGCTGATTGTAAAAAGTTGTTTGATAGATTAGCTGTTAGCTGTAGCTGTTTGTTATAATTTTTTTTTCTCAAAAAGCTAATTGAAAAGGCTGCTTTGAGTAACATTTTGAATTTTAGTATTTTAGAGTTACAAAAAGCTTATTAACCAAACAACTAATAGTGATCAAATAAGCTAAAATTGGCTGATATGCTAATTATTTATCAAACAGGGCCATAACAATTTCTTGTTT